>NC_089813.1:22273505-22573505 GCF_029633855.1 Hoplias malabaricus
AACAGTCTGTGCGCCATGAGTAAGTTGTGAAAGAAGCAGTTAGTGAAGTGAACAGAATTATTTATTAAATGCATCCACACGACATGATGACCCCATCAGTTTAATCTCTTACTGGCAGCTGGCAGCAGGAAGTACCTGTCAGTGGCAGCTGCCAGTCAATCAATTGCAGCCGCCAGTCAGCCAGTCGACCACTGGCAGCTGCCAGTCAGTTGGTTGCAGCCACAAGTCAATCAGTTGCAGCCGTCAGTCAATCAGTTGCAGCCGCCAGTCAACCATTGGCAGCTGCCAGTCAAACAGTTGCAGCCGCCAGTCAATCAGTTGCAGCACATAGTCGGCCATTGGCAGCCCCCAGTCAATCAGTTGTGGCTGCAAGTCAATAGAGTCAATATTATCTCTTTAGTTTCAAAGTGTTTAAAAAATCTGACACACAATATAACAGACTATTGATATCCTGAAGATGAAGAAATTTTACTGTGGAATTTTTGTAATGGCCCTGTGAACATAGCATGTGATATGACACACAATTTCGTCTACTGAATCTGAGCAACTTCGAAATATATTGTTTGAATTTTTTTGAGCTTGAATTTTTTTTTATCTGAATTTATTAACCTTGAATAATAACAGTGAAAACGTGTTCTTGAAAATTCACAAGTTCTATTCAAGAGCAATTATATTCAGATGCATAATTTCAGTGCAAAACAAATTCAGTGCTACAAATTCAAAGGTGGTAATATTTCAAAATCTAATGAGACAGATTTGGTTCCATAAATTAAGCAGGTCTTCAGACGCCATAGTAAGGGACCGTTGTCAAAAATTTTATCCAATAGTTTGTAAACACCTATTTTAATTAGACACCCTCTAAGGAAGAAATAAAAAATGCTCATGTAGTGTTTTTTTTAAATATGCAAGATGTGTATAATGAATTAAATAAGCAGTTGCAATGAGCATTTCCACGTTAAAACTGAAGTGTCTCAAAGACAGCCTCAGAGACAGGGCAGATTCAAACAGCAAGGGTTTCTTATGTCATAAACCTAAGGAACCAATCCCATCAATTTTTGGGATGGAGTATTCAAGTTGCAGAGAAGCAATGGAGGTGGGGACCATCTATAGATAGGCATACTGAATGAAGGCAAAGGTGAAGGGTTAGGCCTACATCTATGGGGGGAATATTTTTTTTATTTGCTAATAAACTCTAAAAATATAGCTTTGATGGCAGGGATCAATTTCAGGTCCAGAAGGTAAAATATTAATGATTTATGAGTATTAGGAAGGAGGAGGTGGTAAAAATAGGTGCAGAGTTAATTTGAGAAAAAAACAGCATTCAGGCATGGCCAAGCATAATACTGTAGGTGAGACAAGGCCAGGATCTTGTACAGGATACACAGGGTCAGGTGCTGAATCAGGGCAACACCTGGAGTAAATGGGTTGTAGGTTCATGGTAAAGCAAGGGCAAAATTGTCCTGCAAAAAAAGCTTCCATTGACCAGGCAAGAGAACAGACAGCAGGTGAGAGAGAGAGTGCAGTCTGGTTGCCATTTACCAGAAACCTAAATAAAAAAGCTGTTAGGTTAGGTTATGACAGGGTTAATACAAAGTAGTACAAAGTAGTAATATGAAAAGCAGCTCTAACACTAATAGAGTAAGAGTAACCTGAAAGTGAGTGATTAACCAAAAGCTTGTGTGAAAAGGTTGGGTTTTTAATCTAGATTTAAAGATTGAGAGTATGTCTGAGCCCCAAACAGTAACCGGAAGGCTATTCCAGAGTTGAGGAGCTTTGTGAGAATAGGTTCTTCCTCCTGCAGTGTTTTTCTTAATTTGAGGAACAAAAAAGTGGACATGACGGGAGATAAGGTATTTGAAGTTCAGTAAGATTCTGCCGGCCTAAACCATTTAGAGATTTATAAGCTAAGAGGAGTATTTTATAGTCAATGTAAAATTTTATGGGTAGCCAGCGTAGGGACAAGAGAACTGGGGTTATATGGTCAAATGTTCTAACTCTAGCTCTAATTCACGCACAACATCAGCTAGAGGGATAAAGAATGAACAATCTCTCCAATAAATACCCTTATTTTCAGAAACAATATTGAGTAAACAGATGTCTACAAACTTTGTCAATATAATATTACTTTTGTAATTGTATTTGCATATTATTAAAACAAAGTTTTAACTTAAATTGTAACTTTAAATTAGAAGCAATTTTTCCTCAAATTAATGTCTAATTACTGAGAATCAAATATTTAATTTGAAGTTATTTTAGAGGCTGCTAAATTAATCATGAATAATATGCTAACAGACTTTTTTCTGTATATTGTAAATTACATTAATAACAAAATTACCGTTACATGTGTGGTTATTACTAAAAAATATTTATTCACATTACAAGGCAGTGTAACATTAGTGCAATATTAAGAGTTTATAAGCGTGAATCTAAAGTCCTTGCTTCACTGTGTAACAGTCTGTGCAAACCTCCCCTTTAGGGCGGGGAATTTGAGAAGCTCCAGTCCTAGAGGTTACATGGTGTGTAGTAAGCCGCTAGCAGTTAGCATTCCGGACACATACATCAAGGCTAGTTTATAGCTACTACACCATACAAAGCCAGGTCACACAGCTGCTACCCCAGCCGTTCATACATAAAGGAAAGGACAGCGGGGAGCTTTTTAATAGTGTTACTGGATTCAGTAGTCTACACTAAGATGGAAGAGTGCAGTCTAATTTTCCTGTACCAGCTTACCCTCTTCTCCTTGGGGTCACTCTACTGGCCCCACCCCTCATTGGAGAGACCCTTATCTATATACATACATTTTCTTTCCCGCTTCTCCATTTCAGGGTCGCGGTTTATCTATATACCTGCACCCATAAATAAACAAAGAGGTCCCCTCTCTTAAAGGCACAGCGTAGCTGTAACCGTTACAACTGTCTATTTAAATTTTATTTGTACAGTCACAGTCGGACCCACGCTACGTAGGGCCCTGCAAATGAGGGAGGCTCCTCATGTCATGTTAGTGAGGGTGTATGGCAAGCGGTTTTAACATTAAACCGTGTGACTGGATTTATATTACAAATATTTTAAATTCATTGATTACTAGATATATTTCTAAATTAAGATATCTGTAATTATATTTTGACTAGGCGAAATAACAAGTTGAGGTATCTTTAATTACATTTTGACTAGTGCAGCCTTTCTTTAAAGTGTGGGCGTGTAGGTATTGCGGGTGGGGCGCAAGGAATTAGCATTTCATTTTTAATGAGCCGTCTTAATTAATGCGTTTCTGTTTTGCCTCTAAAGCGTACTCAGTAAAAAGAACCCACTCACAATGGATTCAAAATAAAAAATATTTTAAACATAATAAAAGAACATTAGATGGGACACCAAAATGTGTCTTGCCTGGAACCAAAATATGCTTTTATTCACAAACCTTTATTTTGAAAATGCGCCATAGAAATTACCGCGTTTTTGAGTCGGAGACACGGTGGGTCTTTCAGCCTTTATTAAGGCGCTTGTTCAAATATAAAGCTGTTCTAATCATCAGCTTCACTGGACTCCGCTTATAAAGTTAGTTTTTAACGGGTCTGGGCTTGAGGTCAGTAACGAGAGCACAACAGATAACAATGGCGGCTAATTACAGTTATGAGTGCGGCTTGTATATAACTTAGGGAAACAGAGGAGGATCTGAGAGTTAGTAAACCTTAATATATATATATATGAGAATCAGGTGCAACTGTAAAAAAAATCATCACAAGTTGGCTCACAGAGTTCAGGTAAGAGGGTCCCTTATTAAAATTTTGCTTAGGGCCCCAAGAAAGCCAGGACTGGCTCTGTCTACAATGAATCTCAACCTGAGACAACGTGCAATAAAAATGATGTTTAAAAGTACCTTCAAAACTACTTCTTTTATCACAAATTGCAGTGTTACAAATTACAAAAAATTCCATTAAATTGCAACACCAATAAAAAATGCTGTGACCAGTACATAAAAGTCCCAGATACTGCATATTTAAAGTCAATACTCAAGAAAATTAACATTCACACCTTAAAATAACTTTAAAATATATACATAAACATGCTCATGAAGAAGACTTCCCAGTTACAAGAACACATTTTCATTAATAAAATTTCCTATATTGGTTCACACTGAATTATGTATGGTAAGTGGTAAGTCCATGCATGTGTTTTCTTCAAAAGGTTTTTTCCCCCCAAAATGTCAGCAAGTCCATATTGTTTGGTACTGATTTCAGTTTTATTTATTTCTCCTTTATACTTAATACACCAGTAGTTGTTCACACATAGCAAAATGTTTATATTTAGTTAAATGCTAAAATGATAGGTTTAGAGTTATATGCTTAAATACAATTGTTATCACCCAAAAATCCTAGTCCTGAAACTTGGGTTTAAAAAAAAAAATTAACTTCATACTTTACTCTGAAGAGGTGTTCTTTGAGATTTATGAAATAAATACCACGGATCTTCAATGTTTGTGTATGTGCAAATATGTGTAAATAAGAAAAAAAAATTCAGATAATTTGAACCCAAAATATGCAATCAGCTTGAGTAATGTGACGAGTAAGCAATAAATCATGAACATATTGTTTAGACTAATGATGTTTAGGAGTTATTTTTTACATAGACTTTATCACGGGAGAATATCTTGATGGCTTCCTCGACTTCAGAGAGACGTTGGTCGAGTTGTGCACGGCGAGCACGAACACCTACTGTGTCAGCTCTGACTGGGAGAGAGAGCAGCTCATTCACCAGAGACCTGTGTGCTAGAGAGAGAGAGCAAGATAGAGAGATCACCTCATCATAAACCACATGACTGCTGTTATGTACCATTAAGAGACAGAAAATTGGTATCATCCAAAGTGGTGTTTTCAAGACAAAACAAAAGAATTACATGAAGAACTTGTCTTTATGAACCTGAATATTACTCATCATTCATTCAGAAAGACATTGAAATGCATTTAAACTTTTCAAAGATGTTTGAAAAAAGCAGGTATTCTTTTATGCTGTAATACTGGTGATTGGTAATTTGGTAATTTACAGTGTTACAAAGTTTATCACCTTTTTTAATTAAACACATCATCTAGTGAAGATAATTATCTTGTTAAATGTCTATGCAATGTTTTTTGCTTTGTTTTTTGTAATGCTATTATGTACATAATGAATGAATGCCTATGAATGAAGACTATCACTTATTAGCAAAACCTGTTAGGTGCAGTATCATGCAACAGCTAAATGGAGAAATTAAAACTGGGAGGTATTTAAATATATATTAATAAAAAATGTTTTTTTAAAAATGCACACAAATGAGTCTCCATCAGTGTCCATCTTGTATTTTAAGGAGAATGAACACTTTTTTTTTAAACACATGTTAATTAAAATTTTGTAATTGCTTTATCCTGTTCCTGTCTCAAGTGGGACTGGAGACTACCCATAATCACTGGCCACAAGCACCCAAAGGAAACCCACTCAGACAAGGGGTGAACACAAAACCTCTCACAGAATTTGTCCTTAGGTGGGGACTGACAACCGCAGGACCCTGGAACTGTACAGAAGCAACTTAGCCTAATTCGACACTGTTGTCCGCAATATATTTTAAAATGTATTTATTTTTTAAATTAAATTTATCCAGGCATTTGTGAAAAACCAAACTGATATTTCAACCAAAGGGAGTCTCTAATAGAATAATAATAGACATACTTTCTTTGAGAGACTTCAAAGTTTCCTGCCTCTCTTTTTCTGACATCTGAGTATGCCCAACAGGTACAGAAGGATCAGGAGTGTTTCTCCTCTTTTCCTCTTCCTCTTTTCTCCACTGCTCCCTTCTCTCCTTCAAACTTCAATTTGTGAAAAGAGAAACAAATATGAGAAACTTTCAATGGCCATCTATTGCCACCTATAACAATACATACGGCAGCTGCAGATGTGTAAATTAATCTCTCATGTAGTTCTATGGAAAACATTGATATAACCACTCACTACTGTGGCACACATCCTTTGACTGCACTTGGAGGCTGCTTGTTTCGCAGGTCCTGTAGGGACTGGGAGCGTTTCAGTGGTGTTTTTCGTGCAGCACGTGCATTATGAATCACAAAGTCCACAAATTGTCCGTTCGCCTTCATCTACACAGGCACAAATTCAAATATCACAGCTTACTGATGGCAGTGTGATCACCAGCACATGGCATAACATACTGAACCTAATACATTTCCACACAGTGAAATGAATTAGTTTTAATATTCATCACACTCTTTATGTGTGTTGCCAATATTTCATAATACCCACAGAGCAAATAAAATTTTACAGTTAGGATACATAGGATATATGAAAGCTTTCAATTTCAAGAAACTATTTACAGTCATTTCAAGAGCAGGAGGAGCTCTATATATATACCTCTGTACATGAGTCTGCTGTTTGAGAGTTTGAGTCTTCTTCAGAAGGGGAAGCTAGCACTGAAAGAGGGCGACAAGGCTGTGGTCGTCCACCAGCACCACATACAGAGTGGGCTCTAAGAAAATTCTGGAATTCTGGTCTTTTAGGTGAGGGTTTCTCCTTCCAAGAAAATGCACAGAAAGAGAAATCAAGAACACAAGCATAAACTTATACACGGCATTTGCCTTCTTGGGCTAGTGGCCAAATATGACACATTACGACAGAGAATTGTGACATCTATCCGTAATCAAGACCATGCATAACAATTGAACATTTACCATGAATCTGGAAGGAATGTCCTGGTATTTCGATGATATCCACAGGGCTTTAACAGGAACTGGCTTTGTACGCTCTTTTTGTGCCTCCTGCTCACGGAACCGTCTCTGGATCTCACGCAATCTGCGCACGTTCTCTTTACTGTAATCATGCATTGCAGGTTCTAAAGGAAGTAGCAAAATAAGTGAAAGGACTTATTACATACGTAACTAAGAAGAAGAAAGGTGTTTCCCCACCATTGATTCATATTAACTAATAAATATTAATAGTCCTTCCCATTAGAAGTTAGTCATCCTGTAACATGGAGGAGCTAAAAGTGATCTAATTTACATCTGCTACAGCATCAAAAACTTAAAAGGACAGTCCTTAAGTTAGTAAGTTTGTGGAATTAGAGGCTTCTCTGGTTAGAATATGTAATTGCAACAAACATGCAGAAGAATACTTTTAAAACATTTGGTGTGGTCTCCTTTCAGAGCAAATAAATTTGATGATTAGTCAGACTGAAGTATTCACAGAGAGCTGTGTCAATACTTGATGAAGGAAATTAAATATTAAATATTGTTGTCATTCAAATTATTATTTTTAATAATATAAAATTGTATTAATTTTATTTCAAACCACTTATATGACACTTAAATACATTTTGTTATTCTAAAGAAAAAACATGAACAGTAGTTAATTCTTATTTAAAGGTAAAAGTATTATTAACTTTAAACTCAGGTTAATGTAAAAAAAAATTGGCCTCTGAATTTGTATTCTGTGTAATTGAGCATATAGTTTTGTTCATTTAATACTTTCACAATATACAGATCAATCTTGTACAGCAAACAGAAATTTGGAAAATTGGGTCCCAAGGCCTCTTTGATGTGCATACAGCTAAAATATACAGCAAAAGATGACTTTACTGGCTTTTTAGGTGTAGACAGATGGTCAATTATTGTAGCTATTCCGATTATTTGCCATTATCAGCAAAAAACATTTTAGCTAAAAAAATGTACAATATTGTAGCAAGCTCCATCAAAACATATATGCAGATGTATGGGTTTTAAAATTATGCTTTCCAGTTAAATGACCATTGTTGTAGTCTTGGCTGTAATTTGCTACTTTAAATTTAGTAAATATTTATAATATGGGCCAGAAGCATCAGTCAGATTACATCTTCAATACAAAAAAAAGTTTTTAAGTTGTCATGTGAGTAGTTTACCAACTTTTCTCCCACTTTCATAGTAATTTGTTGTTAGCCTGAGTAGTGCATACTATTTTTTATACTAGTTTTTAAAATACTAGTTTTTATTAGTAAATTTCATATAATTCAGATTTCTTAATTCCTGAAACATGTTATTTGTATACTGTTTTGTTTACTGTTACCTTTAATTTCAATTTAACTTTCAAATTTCTACGACCAGGGCAGAATCCGCATTGTTCCTCTTGGATCCGAGGTTCAACTATCAGTCGGACTCTCTTCCCCAGTACCCCCGCATAGACCTTACCGGGGAGGCTGAGGAGTGTGATCTCCCTATAATTGGAACACACCCTCCGATCCCCCTTTTTAAAAAGGGGAACCACTACCCCAGTCTGCCAGTCCAGAGGCACTGCCCCTGATGTCCACACAATGTTGCAAAGACGTGTCAGCCAGGACAGTCCCACAACATCCAGAGCCTTGAGGAACCCGGGGCGAACTTCATCCACCCCCGGGGCCCTACCGCCAAGGAGTTTCCCTACCACCTCAGCCCCAGCGATAGACGAGCCCCCCCCCATCAGGGCTGCCCGTTGTCACCGGTTCTGTTCATAACTTTTATTGACAGAATTTCTCGGCGTAGCCAAGTGGCGGAAGGTGGTCTATATATATATATATTAATCACAAATCCTCTGCTACCATTATACTCATAATGCTTTAAACCTTTTTGAGAATTGGACCACCAGAATTGTAAATTTACTGGTTTAGACAGACTTTCAGGTTGAGGGGGACTAGGTGGTCCTGAGCCCTGCAACTTCAACTTATTCTCAATTATGAGGATCCCTTTGGTCTTATTGGGTGCCAAGTACCTAACCAACCCCATTCATTTCAAACTGTGTCTAAAACAGTACATTTCAAATTTTCTTCATTAATTACTTTATGACAATACTCAAGGTTACCGTCATTTCCAAAAATATAATTTCTCTGCAAATGATCCTCAGGGTGATTTGGTTCCCTTCACAACCCTTGTGAACCATTAAAGAAGACAACTGAAAATACTAATACTGATACTTTGCTGTGAATGGTTTGTTAGTGCCAGTTACCAGTGGTTTATATGCATATTTTATGGCTATCACTACAGATGTGAATATAATTAGCTGTAAACGTACTGTGTTTTATTGGGCTGGGGACCAGGGAGACACCCTCAAGTCTAAGCAGAACCCCCACCTCTCCTTTCTGGTTTCGTTCCAGGATGTGTGTGGCATTGCGGCCAATGCGAGGAGGTTGAGGAGCACGGGCACT
Source organism: Hoplias malabaricus (assembly GCF_029633855.1). Classification (NCBI taxonomy): domain Eukaryota; kingdom Metazoa; phylum Chordata; class Actinopteri; order Characiformes; family Erythrinidae; genus Hoplias; species Hoplias malabaricus. Next base: position 22,282,690 of record NC_089813.1, read on the forward strand.
GTAGCAGCTTGGATACAAAGAAGGGTCTGGAGCTAATGGTCCATTCAGCAGAGCTAAAGACCCATTTCCTTCCAGACGACCACGAGCTTCACAAAAAAGAAAAGGGAGACAATGAAAAACAGGATGAGAATAAATGCGCGATTACCTAAAATATTCACATGCTCAGTTTCACATTAGCTTTAAGGCCTAGTCCTTACCAGAGGCAGGTCTTCCATAATATTCGGGGAAGAGGGAGGGATCGGGAGGAATGGGCCCCGAGATTGTAGAAGGTCCCTCACACATGATGGCAGTGAATGCACAGTGAATTTGTATAAAAACTTTTTTGAGCAGCACTTATTGCTGAGTCTAGGCAAAAATAACATTTGTTAGGTTTTCAATCCAAAATTAATTAATTAACAGTAACCTAGGGTGACATGAGCTGAAGTGTCTGGATGACAAAATATGAGGGTAATCTCACCAGATAATAGAATATAACACACATACATTTTCAAATGAGATTAGTACATTGCTCAGATCTCAAAGAGAAAATAATCAAGTGACAAAGGTTTTGTCCAAGATCTAGAAGACTCTATCTTGTTATAAGATAACATGTATGTCAGGAGTTCATAATGTATAGATAGGATGACAAGTGCCATTACACATCATTAGGCTAATAAGAATTATTATAACGGTATAGCTGTTATATAATTTGGGTTTTGTGATTAGGCCCAAAAATATATTTACTGGATTTTTGTCTGTTTTATAGTATTTTATTTATTTTATGGCATTCGTTCAGTTTTAAAAATATGAAATGGAACAAAAAATATATATTATTTAATCTTTTTAATTAATCTCCACTGAATGCAGCTGAGAACAGGTGTCAAAGCAGCATTTCATGCATAAGGTCATGGAAGAACGTTACAGACAAAACTCGACGGACTATTAATAAAACGGCGCATTAAACACAATCAGTGTCCAAGTAATTTATAAAGCTCGTTAAAAACGAATGAATAACTTTACCTTTCGTTTCAATGCTTTCTGAATAATTTAATTTCAGTTAAAACCCTCTGGTCGAGTAAACACGCCGCCTGATGACGCAGAGGCAAGCAATCCATCTCCATGGCAACGTCTTAAAGACACAGTAGAAGCGGCGCCGTTTTGATAAAAATGGGCCATGTCCCAATCCTTCCCTACGCCCTAAAGCTGCAAGGCTTTAAGACATACGTTTGAAAACAGAAACAGGGCACACACTGCATAACCCTAGGCTAAAAGCCCATTTCCTCTCTCCATTTCAGCCTTTTCAAATACATGACCCTCAAAATCAATTTAACTTCATCTTGACAAGTCAAAAACATAACAAATCAGACAGAGCTCTTATTTGCCCTTTTGAAAAATGTACACTCATGAACTGACCCACTGGGGGAAATGCAAAGCACAGAGCATTTTTAAAATACACCATTTTAAAAATAATAATTTTATAATGCTACTTTATAATTGCTACTCTTTGCTACTGTTTAAAGGAGCAATATGTAATACTAATATCAATAATTTAAAAACAGAACTATAATACAGTTTCAAAACAGTGGAGAGAGCCATCTGTCTCCCCACCTCCTCCCCAGACGTGATGCTTGATCAGCTTGCCAGTTTGAAGAAAACTGAACAAACAAGCAAGAGACAAGCAAAATATGAATGAGCAGTTACCATTTCCTGCATTTACAAGCCTTACTGTCCAAATCCACCTTAAAAATTTAGACTAGACAAGGCTAGTGTTAAGGGTGGCATAGTGGTGCAGCAGGTGGTGTTGCACTCATGCAGCTCCAGGGGCCTTGAAGTTGTGGGTTCAAGTCCTGCTCCTAGTGACAGTCTGTTTTGTGTTTCTCCCCGTGTTCGCATGGGTTCCCTCCAAGTGCTCCGGTTTCCTCCCATGGTCCAAAAACACACACTGGTAAGTGGATTGGTGATTTGAAAGTGTGTGTGTGTGTGTGTTACCCTGTGAACAACTGGTGCCACCTCCAGGGTGTGTTCCTGCCTTGTGCTCAGTGATTCCTAGTAGGCTCCAGACTCACTGCAACTGAACTGGATAAGCAGTTACAGACAATTAATGAAAGAAAGGCTAGAGTTTTTACAAGAATGTGTGACATAATGGTACTATTCTTCCTCGCAGAAGGTGGATAAACAAACAAATAATTTTCACTTTCTTCTTCATCATAAAACCTAATAATAAACTGCAATAATGAACTGTATATGTATGTATAATCAAGTAAAAATCCACTCGAGGTTTGTGCTATAACGTGAGATATTGGCACTGGTGTACTGATCTTCAGCACTTGACCTGCGGCCTTGTGCCTACGACCGCAACACCCTCTCTCATGTATTATTGCTTAATTATTATGATGAGCCTGATCTTTGGTGCCCTCCTGGGCACTCGGTGCCCTACACCACATCGACACTTCTTCTATCAACCCCCAGACCCTTACAGCAGTGTAGGACATTAAGGCTCTCTCTCTCTTACCATGCAGGGAGCCCAAAGAAATTATGAAAAATAAGCCTCCTTGCCTCTTTTCCAGATTTCCAAACCTGCTAGCTCACATGTTGGACTAATTCCTGGCAACTTCAAACCGTTTGAGGTATGCAGGCAGGCAGCAGAAAACCTCCATACTTATAGCTCACTTCTCAGGGTAGTCCAGGAGTGGAAAGAACCAGTTTGATGGAGAAAAGCTGGATACAGCTTTTTCCCATGCTGCAAGCCCTTTGGCAGAAATTAAGCAGGACTGGGACAAGACTTTTTTCATCCACCACATTCTGGTTCTTGGCTAAAGGAAGTTGGATGTTTGTTTCATGGTAGAGCTATGACTCACTGGCCCTAAATTGGAATGTTCTGTAGCATATCACTTGCATCTGAACAGAAGAGCCTGAACAGAAGAGCCTCCTCTACTTCCCAACTCCCTGCAAGAAGTCATGCTTTACAACCTCTGTTCTACAGACAATCTATAATCCTTTTTTCCATGTTTTTGAAGATCCTCAGTGCATCAGTGAGTTGCTGGAGGTGATGGAAACATCCGGATTGTCTGTGTGCCTGCTCTGTGTGGTCAACGAGGCAGCTCAGCCCAGAAGCCCTCAATTGAAGCATTTCTCTATGTCCTACAAATGGAATGAGGATGTTTTTCTCAATGCGTCATGACCATATTAATGTTCCATCTCACAGTTTAACCCTAAAGTCCCCTACACTCAAACAATCACAATGTTAACAGGCCCGAACTGTTGGAGAGTATAGATGTAAATAATTATATCCACTAAAACAGTGCCACTAAGACAGTTGGCTTAGTCTGCCTTAAGAGTACGGTTCCCTAGTGGCTTTAGAGCACATTCCACAAAAGGAATGGCTACTTCTTGGGCCCTCTTAAGAGGATATAATATTAATAGACCTCAAAGGGCCCCCTGTCAGTGCCAGGCCCTTAGAATTGTCCTAATCGTGTTCTTTTAGACTGTGGGATAAAACTGGAGCAACTAGAGGAATCCCACACAGTGTGGAGTGAATTTTCACATTTAAATGTTAATTTAATATTTAAATGTTAATTTATTAGGAATTACAAATCCAATCAACAGATGATATGAGAAGAAGTGCGAGGAATAACAATATAATGTTTTTTAAGCACTAAAAATAAAATTGAAGAAGAACAATAGAGATTCATTCAATAGAATAGTGCGTATGTGGTTTTGGACACCACCAATCTGACAGACGGAGAAGGGGAAAGTGCGCATGCGCGCTGTCCGTCCTGGCCTCTCCGTCTGTTTCTCCTTCATTGTGTCCTCCTCTATTCCTCCCTCTCTCTCACAGCAGAGTGAAGCCCACAGAATCGAACGTATATATACGGTAAGAGCTGCGAACACACAGCTTTGAGAGCGGGTTGAACTTCAGTTGGACCAAGATAAAAACAGGCAGACAAAGATAGGGATATAAAGAGAAGGACCTGGAGCGCTTATTACTGAGGCCGTGCTAATGTTAACGTTACAGCTCTAACGGCTCTGTGGCACAATTGTACACACACTGCACACACCGTTCACTCAGCTGTAAAAAATTACTTTTTTTTGTTTTGTTTCTATGTTATTTAGCTGGTTCAGTCGCAGTGTTGGACTGCGTATTTGTGTTCTCGATACGCCTTTTTGCGTTTAATTAATTATTATTATTATAATTATTATTATTATTATAGTTTGCAGGGATGTTAATATGATCCAAAATGTTCATGCATGGGGCTTCTCCTTCTCCCAGGCTTATACAATAAATGCAGTATACACTGGGTGTTTTTATATAAAATTTGCCTAACCTTGCACATTTGAATTAGTATCCTCCACAAGGTCAGGGGCTACAATATTCAGTGTGCAAGGCATTGCTACCGTTGTTTTCTGATGTAACGCAGAGCAATTAAATAAGCTCAAATGTCCTCCCTCGCCCTTTAGCCTATTGCGTACACGCAGAAATCTAGTAAATGTTAAAATCAAACTTTCTCTGTTATTGCAGGGTTTATTTTTCTTAAACACCAGTATATTGGGCGTTGTATGTGCTTTAGAATATCTGAGACATGCGCAGAGCAGTGAGCTGCCGCAGAAGGACACTGGTTCCTTCTGTTTTATTGTATGCTTTGGACCTAGATGTGGACAACTAAGGACAGTGGTTTATTACATAAAGAAGATTTCTCATTTAGCCAGGTAACTTGTCCAAAACGTTGATGAGTGTTCAGTAGTCCTGCTTTGGGCTAATTTTATTTGTCTGTACTGATAAATCCTGATTTGTTGGTTATGACTCTGGCTGGTGAAATATCAAAGGTGTAAGAAAGCTTTGCTAATGTTTATTTCTGAATTTCAGACACATTTTAGTAGGAATTCATGAGGTTATCAAGTAAACGTGCACACGTTTAGTTTGACTGATATTTCAAACCGCCCTGTGAATGACTGGCGCCCCCTGCAGGGTGTATTCCCGCCTTGCGCCCAATGATTCCAGGTAGGCTCTGGACCCACCACGACCCTGAACTGGATAAGCAGTTACAGATAATGAATGAATGAATGATATTTCAAACCAAAATTGAATGCATTCATTGTTCACATGAAGAGCAGAATATAGAAGCAGCGCCAGATTGCTGTGCATTTTATTTTACACATCTTCACTGTCCAATTAAAAACATTTATCTCCATTTTTTAGTTTATTACATCATTGGATTTCAGCAGCTGTCCTTCACATAAAATGTTATGAAAAATGGACCAATAGAAATGCTTCAAAATTACTTAGAATTAAATATTTTTACATTCTTCTATATACTTCTATTTTAAGTTATACCACAGTTACTTCCAACTCGGCAATGTGATTGGCTGAGGGATGTTCTAGGAGTGCCAATATATGTAGGATAATGCCACTCTGACCGATGCTCCTCAGGTTTCACTCTGCAAAATACATGTAACCTAGCAACGATGCCAGCGCTTACAAGACATAGCTGTGCCTGGACTTTTTCACCCAACAGGGATCCGGTTCATTTTCCTTTCACGCACATTATTTTGTAATCAAAAGAAAACTGCAAGTAAATAAAAAGTAATTGGCTATGTCTATGTGGTTCCTGTGATTGTGTTTAACTCGAGTCGAGGCGAGTTTTTTTTCTCCTATGCTCTCGTTTGCCAGCTAGGCAGCGCGGCTCTGGAGCAATAGTTCAAAATATTCACTTTTAACTTAAACAGAGAAAACTTTGCATTGTTTAGAGTATGATATATATCACTAAGATCTGAATCCACTGTAAGCTATGGTTAAACCATAACATTTTATTGACTTGATGCATTTATCTCCGCTTCTATCCTGATAATCCAGCCTTGTTTCCCAAAATCTGGTGTCAACACGGACCATGTTCAGAGTTCAGAAATCCTGGACGGGTCCAACATCGCACAAGTTAATGATCCAGAGTTTGGAATGGAATTATTCTACCTCGCAGAAGATTGATAAAAAATGGCTTCTTTATCTTAAAGCCTAATAATAAATGGCGATAACAAACTGTGGTTTAATCGCAATAATACACTCGAAGTTCATGCTATAACGTGAGATATTGGCACTGGTAAGATCATCTGTACTTGCCCTGCGGCTAGTAAATAGCAGTTACTAGCCGCAGAAGATAAGTGCTTTTCATTGGATATCAATCAATGCATTTAGGTAATTTTACTGCATTTGTAACTGTATAGTAGTTAAGGTTATATTTCTCTATAAGGGTAACAAGTGACTCCAGCCTCCAGTTCATATATTTCTTCACTCTCTGCATTACAGCATTGCACTATACATATAAAGCATTTTAACTTGCATGTTTATCTCATATGAAACACATTAGTAAGTTATTCTGGTATGCTACCAATCTACTGATAAGCTTTCTTTCTGTGTCACCCGTTTGTTATCTAACTGCCTTACGCCCAGTGATTCTGGGTAGGCTCCGGACCCACCGCAACCCTGAACTGGATAAGTGGTTACAGACAATGAATGAATGAATATTTGTTATCTATGTGATGGTAATGATACTTTGAGATATATCAGCTTCACCCTTTTGTTTGTTCCATTATTTTTTTTTTCATTCTGAAGACATATTTTGTGTCCCAGTCTTCAAATAGTTGTAGTGTTGTAAAACTCATTGGCATAATCAGTTTCCACAATAATAAAGAATAAATTACAGTATTAATCATCATGTTGTAAGAACTAGACTAGGAATACCTGTGTTAGAGGTTACAGCATGTAGCTGTGTTAGATGATGAGTTTGTGAAATGATTAAACCCGTTTCCACAGTGGTCTAAGTGACCGTAATTCCTGCCAATGCATCTACATTTGTTTATAATGTGATGTTTCGCAGATGCAATTTGTGAAACTTTCTTGGTATCAGAAAGTGTCATTTTGAATATCAGAATGCTAAATAAGAATATAATTAAAACCCCTATATCGTTTATTGTTACTTTGATTAAAATAAAACAGATAAGTTCTTATCGATTGAACTACTGCCTGAATGAATTTTTGACTACTCAGAAGAAACACAGAGCAAAATAAGGAACATGGGCTGGGGGACCACTCTGCACCTGTAAATCTTTTTCGACTGTAGTAAATCAGATAAAACATTTTTGTTGTCAGACATTTATTAAGCCATCTGCCATCAGGACTGTCAGTAGCCTTTTTAAACAGTGGCAACATAGAATCTGTCCATGTATTTTGCAAATACTGTATTACCAGTTTAAAATAACTGTATTACAGTAAGATCTGAAGTGAAAGAATTTTATTGGTCTAAGAGTCTAAAAGACAATGCCATTCTCATTACATTATCAGATGTCCAGTCAAAATGTCATAGAATTAATTGCTTATTTAGGACTCATATTTGTCTTACACACTAATTAATGTTAATCTATATGAAAATATCTAATGTGATAATAATGTATAAATAATTACTTTGATTAAAAAATGTGTCTGTGATGTGCTGAGGGAGAATGAAATGTAGATTCTCCTGGACACCGTGCTAACATTATATCTAAAAGCAGAGCTGTACTTCCCAGTTTTTGAGCACTGACTTGCTGCTCTCAGCGCCGCCGCAAAACAACCCCCTGTAGGCGGGACTGTGACTTCATTGGATGCAGAACTGAATGATGCACAGACAACTCTGGCTGCTGATTAGATAAATGAAGGTCACGACCAATGAAAAGTACATTCTCTGTTTAGGAGTAGTAAAGAATCTGCTGTTCGCTCTGGCTGAGAGCTGTACGTTTCTGTCTATTGCCATAAGTATAACCTCAAAAATACGGAACAAAACAAGCCCTGTATCTGTTCAAAATGGAATGCACATTTTAGCGTCCAAATACGCGATGTTTCCCTATTTACGGGACGGTAGGCAACACTACATATGCATGTTCTTCCAAGAAAGCAATACAGACTGATTGCCAACGACTATCTGCAGACAAAGAAACGTTTTTGAAATAACTTGGGGACTAAAAAACAATTACCGGGGGGGAGGGGGTCTACAGCCCCCCTACAACAGGTCTAACGACATCCATGCACAGACTTATGATAGGACTAGGAATGGGCGGTATCCACATTTTTCATACCGTCTCAAAATATTATCATGGTATATGGCATTACCGTGGGGAGAGGGTGTTCTGTCAGGCTGTGCTGAGCCTCTATAAACACAAAGTCGAGTGAGTTTAGCTAAACACACCCTGACAGTGCACACCGACACACTTGTTGACCATAAAAACCTGTTACTGAGAGAGCAAATTTCAGCAACTGGTGCTGAAGAACTTTGGTTTAGCATGCCATGTTAGATTTTTCAGTGAACTTAGGCTCAAAACACATATTTAGAGGATAAAACCATATACCTGTAAAGCACAAGGTCGAGTGAAGTATCTTCTGAGATCTTTGTCTGTTTACAGCTTTCTTCCTCTCTTTTTTAGCCTAAACTCAGCAATAAACTTACAACTGCGGTGGGCTACCCCACAGTCTCCCTCCCTGTGGCTCTCTTCATCGCACATGAACGTTTTAGCCGACTTTTAAAGACACAGAACAGAAATTTGAAACACCACACACATGTCATAAATGTGGTCATGTGCAGTTTATACCTCAGAGTTTACCATAATTTTTTTGTGCAGCTCTTGTGTGATAAGATTTATTCATATTTGTAGAAGTACCCATTTAATGAAAAGCACTTTTTTTGCCTCAAAAAACAAAGGTGTCAGTTGATATATGTGATTAGGGGTGAATATGATATTAATCACATTAATAGTGCTCTTAAAAGCACCAAAAACATTTCATACCACTTAAACGTCAAATAAATCGAAATGTGAACATATACTAATCTACTGTTAAAAATTACATAAATCGTTTATATTGTTTTACTCTCTGCTACATCCATGCTTATGCCTAACTAAAATATTAAAACTATTACCTTATCTCCCCTGTCACATCACATACCACACAAGCAAACATTAAACAGACATTTAGAATGACATTAGGATTCAGTTTCATACTGCAACATAAGCTCTCTTAGTACACTGTTGTAGATGCAATAGATGCACCATCACTTTTCATTTACAGCCAATAATTACTTAAGAGCTGTATCTGCATTATTTTAACTCACTGCTTCCAGAGTCCAGCAGTTATGCATGCTGATGTGTCAGCAGCTAACATTCTTAACTCCTACCCCCAGTGTTTTTCTGCCTGCCATTCTCTTAGTCCAGCTATGCTTTCCTTACAGATAAGTTTGCCTCTTTTTCAAGTAAGAAAACATTTCCTATATATTTTCAAGAGAGGTGTAACTTTCCGTTGCTTAGTGTCAGTGTCAAACCTAAGAAAATAACGTAAAGTATTTACTACTTTAGGCTATTCATTTTGTACAGGTAGGATGGTGGTGCAACAGGTAGTGTTGCAGTCACACATCTTCAGAGTTCTGGGGTTTTGTGTTTGAGCTCTACCTCAGGTCAGCTCAAGTTTCCTCCCACAGTACAATCACACATGCTGGTAAGTGAAATGTTGGTATATATGCTGGTATTCAGAAATGTTCAAATAGGAATGAATGTCATGGACTTGCACCCTGTCCAGGGTGTGTTCCTGCCTTGCTTCATGGGTAAGCACTAGACCCACTGCAATCCTGAATGGGATGAAATGGTTACAGAAAATGAGTGAATGAATGTATTAAAGACATGTTTTGTATAACTTTGTTTTGGTTTTATTAATAATGAAATTGCTGGAAGGTGAAATTGGGTTAGTTGTTCATATCTATAGTCATAAATTCCTTCTTACTGAACTTACCTTCAAACTTACATTTTGACTGGTTTTGTTAAGCAAGTTTTCAGCATGAAAAAGGCTTGGTAGGTGAGATGGTGCAGGGCAGGTAGAGAAAATGCTACTCCAGTGCATTAAGTTGATATTGAAAAATTGTAAAATGGTAATGGTTGAATGGAAAGGCCTGCACTCGACATTCAGGAAAGCTTTTCCCATTTCGTAACCTCTACTATCTCCTGTCACATGGGTGGTGTCAGTTTTACTCCTACTATTTATAGAATTTGTATCATAGGAAAACTGTATGTGACACAAGGCTGAAAACTATGCTCTCCTGAAAGGATAAGTTATAGGTTCTTTAGACCAGCCCCATAGCCATGGAAAGATGTCTGAACTCATTTTATCAATGGTGTAGATTTGTTCTTGATATTGGTGGGGACCTATGAATCTACCACTCATACCCCCTCCTTTTGGCTCACTTACCTATTTTTAAATTTTTATTTTTGCTCCATGATAAAACAACAATTTAAGAGCACTGACAATTGGCACTTTGTTCTGCAGTTAATTTTCAAACCATGTTTTTCATAGCTACAGACAAGTTTAGCCTACTATAATTTAATGGAATCATTTCATTAGTGAACTTGACTTTAAGTGACTTACACCTTTCTTTGAAGAATAGCTTCTTATGTCCACCTTCCTCTTTTTTGCTGCCATCCTCACTTGCCCTCTTCACGCACGCCCCACCTATGTCTTGCATAGTAATACACACTTAAGACTGGAAAGTTTTCCTTACAGTTTTGATGCTGCTACCAGCCAAGCTACAGAGACTCGTGACGGCAGGGAAAGGCACAGCTAATCACATTGGTCATATCTGTTACGGGGAGGTAGGACTTGAGTAGAGAATGTGAGTTAAACCTTTCTGCATGTCTAGGTTAATGAGACGTTGACAGATTGTTTATTTTATTTTTTGATTGGATAAAATTATTGGTGGGGACAATTCAGTAATTGCTGGACAAGTCACCTCTATACATGCTAATTCTACGCCCTTGCATTTTACCCTTGGGTTTTATCCTTAATTCTATATGTAGGGTTCTATGAAACCCTTTTTAATTTTTTTGAGTTTTAACATATTTCCTACATAAAAAAATATTAATTTATTTATTATTTCACCACAGTGAGTGAAGACTGAAAAGTATAACCTAATGGGCTAATGATGTTTCTGCTCTTGTAACCATTTGTGGCTCTAGAAATGTGCTGGTTTAGTTATTTTGTTTACTTTTTCATAACAAAGATAATGTCTCAGGCAAAACAATAACTCATTTTGGACCACATTACAAACTCGCTACCCATTCCACCTTAAATGATACAGTGCTCGACATTAAATTCCACCTCCATTCCAGTCTTTATACCTAAACCGTGTTCGATAAGATTCTGCCACCAACATTAAGTTCTGCCTTTAATCATTCAAGGGCATTTTCCTTTTTTTGCTCTAGTAGCTGTAGTAAACAGGGCAGTGTCTGAAACAAAGGGCAGCAACCTTGACACCTTGCTGTTTTGCTGTCTCATCTTACCTTAGAAGGCAGTATTTTGAAATTAATATATTTCAAATGAGTCGCACTAGAGAAAGATCTTAAAAGTAGCAATATGTTACCAGTATACCGGTATACCTATAATACTTGACAAATTAATTACATAATTACAATACTTTTTTAAAAGCCCGAGCCCCCCTCACCTTAAACGTCACCATGCAAAATACTGCAGTGTATGTATAAATAAATCAGATCAACTCATCCCATTTTTCCACAACTTATTTTAACGGGCTAAAAACTGAAATAAATAACAATACATAATAAGAGATTCTCCTATATTCAGCACATATGAGCATAACATAACATTTTTCTCCCAATCTAACCGATAAGTAGCCTAGATTTCATTTCAGTTCTGTAAATTAATTAGCCACAGGCACACTTTGAAATTTGATAATTCATGGACAGTGTTTTACCTCACTCACAAGATAACACCTCACAACTTATACAGGTGCGGGTGTTCTCAAGCTATCCCCTGAGGTAACGCCACTTCATAACCAATTTAAATACTGCTATCCCATGACTTTTGGCATGTCTGTGTACAGGGTATATTGGCATGTAGTGTATAATGAAATAGCAATGAATATCTATGTATACAGATTATAATGTTTTCAACAAGCAACACCAAAAGTATTATTTTATTGGGTTGGAAAAAATTTTAAATTGTATATTGCAAAAATATAACAGCCTTATGACTGATTTTTTTTTAATTGAACAATTAATGCAATACGGAATACATACGTCATTACATTATCTTCCATTGTTAGTATTTTATACAATCAAACAACCCCCCCCCCCACACACACACACACACACACACAACATAGACAAGCAGCTATTGTTTTAATGAAAAGACATTCAATAAAACAACTGTACATATTAACATTTATACCTAGAATTTTAACATTAAATTGTCATGCAAATCAGAATACACATACACATACCTGCTTCTATTCAGTTCCTTTTCCCAATTCTCTTCAGACAGATCCAGTCAGAGACCCTTCAGTTGACTGAGATTCTTCAGGTCTAGCAGTTGAGCAGTTTTTTTGTTTGATTTTAAGAGGCAAAAACTTACAAAACATTTAGGGTCACATTTTAACAAAGAATTACAACAAATGTGCATAATACATTATTCTAACAGAGTTATGCTAACTTGCTAAAAAAAATCCTTGTGAATACATGCGCTGGATCACTTACGGGAGGCTGAAAAGCTGATGCGAGGGGTGGTAAGGTGAGCTATGGCGTAGGTTTGCTTGTTCTTCTTAAATATTTCAGAACATAAATCACAGGTGTTTATTTTGTTAATTTTCCTCATTTACATTTAAGATTTATTTATATTTAAAGATAAATATTGACACCTAATTGCCTAAAAGCCTGCAAAAGTCAATTTTCAGAGAAAATTTCAGAGAGGTCTCTTCCTTGAATTCCATTAAAAATATTCTGGCCTACCATTTTTCGTTTCATCTAAAAATTGTTAAAACATTAAAACTAATTGCAATCTTGAGTAATTTGGTTTGTTAATTTAGTTTTTAATTAATTTTTATGTTTAATGATATAACAAGTAGGCGAATCCTGTTGAAGAATAGACTTCCATAATTTTGTAATAGACAGCACTGAGTTTATTTTAAAGTGTCTCAATTGTTTATAAATTTACAAGTCAATTTTAATGTTGTTAAATACAAAAAGGCTATATGAGGTTATTTTGAAAAGTAATACATGTGTGCTTTCTGTCTTATTCTACAAATCCATATGGCGGTTGGTAATTAAAATAGGCGGCATTTCAGATGTTTCATCTCTTCTATTGATGTCAAATGTTCAAAAAAATATTCTCTCCAATGTCTCTGTTAAATTTGACTTTCTTAACGTTGTGGAAATCACCACTGAAACTCATGCAAATGGATTACTTATTGCACTGTTTGGAAAAAGTAAACTTGAACCAATAGTCAAATCTTTGTATTGAACATTCTGGTTTTAAATGTATTCATGTTCTGGTTTTCTAACAACATCAACTGGGAATTTAACGCAGAGATAAATCCTTTGATTTTGAAGATGAAAGTAAGCTTTTCCTATGCAAAGGCTTTACATCCTTGAATGCCACTTGTTTTTTCCCCAATTCAGTGCTAAAATCCTCATGAAAAAACAAACTATGTCCATGAAAGTAAAGCTCCCATTTCTGTCTACTGATAATGCAATATTTGTCCTGAAAGAAGTGTAAAAGGACCAGAAACACTCTGGGTTTCATGTTTTGTGTTTGTGGTGTTAGTCTGTCTAGGACCAATTTGGTGAGCGCGTGAGACTAAAAGAGGCCTCAGGAAAATTCTCGTCCAACTTTTTTTTCAATTGGGCTATTTCATTTTGTAGCAATGTGATGGCTTCTTCGGCACTCACTATTCAATCACTTTTTAAGCCATCTTTAACTCTGTGGGTGTGCTTGTCGTGTGATTTATAATAGGACTTGACTAACTCCAGAGTGGAATTTACAGGCAATAAACAGTCTTTTCAGATTCCCTTTTCAATGCAGACTGTATGCAGTTTCTGTCATATTGGCAAGCAGTACGAAGCAGAGTTTTTCAAGATCCTCTGGAAATGCTAATGGTAATGGCGCCACTGTTGTGACTTGTTCTTGTGTCCTGTTCAGGACTTCTTTATCTTTTTTGCCTGGTTTATGTCGGAGATTTTGTTTGTCATTTTGTTTTCAAGATCCTCTGGACAGCATTTCAACGTATGTGTAGTGTTGGAAAAATTAGTTACTTCAATTAAATGACAGGGAAGAATGGGTAAACTTGAACTAAAATGTCGTTAGCTGCCCTCAAATGCGCCTACTTACACCATGTCTAAACCGGAAACCTCATGACTCACTTGGCTGATGCCCACACGTTTTTTTCTGGTTTTCAGACTGATACCTGTATTGCATGGAATATGCAAATTCGATTATGCAAATAATGCACATTATGCAGATTAGAGGGCCAGTTATGACAATTAATGCCCACTCAAAGAGAGCAAGAACAGTTATGCATTCCTGGACTTCTGGTGGATGTGGCATTGTTGGGGATCAAAATCACAATCAGTCTTGTGATCTCCTGTTGAGGGGACCAGTGTTTAGATTGTTACACCACTTTTATCATGTATTCTGTTTTACATATTGGGTATGAGATTATCTGATTATAGTCCTGATTTTCAAGACACCTGATATGGCTTGCTGTTAATTGGGGTTTATTAACAATACATTTTTATATCACATCTGTTCAGATTTCCAGAAGTGCTGATAACCACATTCAGAAAATAATTTCATTACATAATGGCATGTTGTTCCTACCTCTATATTGTTCCTACCTCTATATTTTAAATTATGTGTCCAGTATAATTTAAGAGTTTTACCCAAGAAATCCATGTGTAAGACAGAATTTAACAGTGCAAATGTTTAATGAGGATTAGTTTACAGAATCTATATTAACTTATTAATACAAAAGCACAATCGGCATTTTCATGGCTAATGGTTTGCATTTGCCCACTTCAAGAATGTTACCTGAGAAAGGAGCAAAGCAGGGTTTAAAGATGGACAGAGAGGAGGACAAGAAGAAAGGAAAGGAGACAGAAACACAGATGAAAGAGAGTAAGCCGTGCTGTCACTGCAAGACGAAGAAGTGTGGTGAGTGAAGGAGAAGGGGAGAAACCAAGAGAGACATAAATGTCGCCAGAGCCACTGCAGAAAGAGTAGTTGAAGATAGCGATGTGAAAAGAGGCAATTGAACATAAGTAGAATTAGAAAACAACGTGTAGCTCAGAATTATTCAGATGAATGTTTGAATGTGGCTCTGATGTCATTGCTGTGATGCTCTCCCTGAGTGCCTGTGTGAATAGCACCCAAGCTCACTCTAATACATTTGTTGCAAGTTATAGGTGCTCAGCATCTCCATGTGTTTAGTTTATTGACCCGCTAGAACCCGTGTTAGTTTGCAGCACTGTTGTGATTTATTAAGCAGCAGCATTTGCACAATAGAAGCACAGAGATGTGGGATATATCATATAAGCTGGGCTGCCCAAACTATGGTCCATGTTTATATATTTGACTCTCATTTCATTGTCATGACCAAAATTAAAACATAATTCGAACAACTCTTCCAAATATTTGCATTCTGCTTGTTATTCAGAGTAGTTTGATAAAAGAAAGTATTTGTTCCCAGTGATGATGGTAGTAACCAGATGTCTAAATTGATTAATTCCACTTCAAAGAAAGTTATTGCTCAGAATTGCAAATATATTCCCTGATATCTGAGTCATTGTTTTAGGTTAGTTTTGTCATAAAATGTTTGTCTAAAAAATCTTTAGATGTAACACAACAGTTATTAGTATTCCATAATAATTTAAAAACTCAAAAAATGTGTGTGTGTGGGGAGTAGTTTTGGACACCAAATCAAATGATTCTGCTGCAGACATAGTATCTCTTGTAATTTTTGTCTTCTTCATGGTATAGAAAAATCAGCTGGTAACTTCTGCTCACATGTACAACTTATACTAATTAATCTTTCCACATCAAACTACTATGATTGAATTTGTTTACATATCAATGATTCAGATATGCAGAAATGTTTTAAATCTTGAAGAATTTTTTCCTTTAACGTTCAATAATCCTATTTGCATATAATGCTGATACTCAAGACACATTAAGCATACACATTACACTAGGTGTAAAAGGGGAGATACTGAATAATTCATGTAATTTTATCTAACTCAATGGTTCTACTGCTGTATCAGCTTTGGTGGACATCTTACTGACAAAACACAATCTGTTTAAATATTCTATGTGTGTGTCAATATGATGCTTATTCGAACAAGTTCCAAAAGCACAGTCATGCGATTTTGTATTGCTATTCAACCGTTTATGGATTAATTTATAATTACACCTATATAGCACCTTTCTAGACACCGAAGTATGCTTTACAATCATTACTGCACAGAAATAATGTGAACCTTGTGAAATCATGTAATTTACCTGCTTTCAGATTAATGCTATTTATGAATGTCTTGTTTTCTTTTTTCATTACATTGGATTAATTTAGATACTGAGATTTATTGAATTTATTTGGTTTAAAAATATTGGACAGTTGAAAATGTATTATTATTATTATTATTATTATTATTATTATTATTATTATTATTATTATTATTTGTCCAGGCCGAAAATTATAATATGTATCTTGAAATATTTTCATATTGATCCTAGGGTGGAGACCAGAGATCTTGATCAAAATAGGTCTGCTCAATTGCCAAACCACAGACTGTTTGGGCACCCCTGCTTTAAATGTTTGTTTAAATATTAGCTTGGAGCACCAAGATGCAGATTAAAGCATTGCATTTATTTGTGCACTTAGGATTCATAATTTAGACATATAGTTTGTCAAAACACAATAGACGATCTTGTAACTTAGGCCAATTTTGATTTGATAGCATTTCAGTCCCCTGGGGTCCAAGTAGCTTAACCCAGAGTATTGATGCTGGCATTATGTCTATATTCCAGCTACTTATGTGTCCTATTTGTTTGTCTCTTTCTCTCTTAGCTAGCATGGCCGTCCCTCCATCATACTCAGATCTTGGCAAATCTGCCAAAGATATCTTCAGCAAAGGCTATGGTATGTAACTGCAATCACATAGACATCCATACATCAATAAAAGCAGAAGTGAATTGTCTTTGTTTATAAGTCAACTTGGTCAGCTTGTGTCCTAGGTTTTCCTTTAATGCAGACAAGCTGCTGGTCTACTAAATGGTAATGCTGTGATTGTCAGAGTGTAGTTAGTGACTCTAGCAGATCAAACTATAACAGCCTAACTAAAAGGAAGGAACCAGAAGGTAACACAGACACAAGAGATTCCAGAACATTGGCGAACACCTGGATCTACAGCCTTTATATAAGGGGAAAAGTTCGTTACCAAAAGCTACACTAAAGAAAGAGGTTTTCAGCATAGTCTTAAAAACTGAGACTGTGTCTGAGGCCTGAACATTAACTAGAAGATCATTCCAGAGTTGGGATTTATATGACTTTATATTTTTTTGCTGCAGACCAAATTGCTACAGGGAAATTTAACATTGTCTGACAGTTTACGTCTAACAGCTTTTGGAACCAGAAAGAGAACCTGTTTTGTCAGAGTTCAGAACAAGGAAGTTATGTCACATCCAGTGTTCTACATCTATCGAGTTTTCATCAGGCAGCTCTTTGTGAATAAGTTTTTTTTTTAAATTTATAATTTATATAAAATTAAATATGTCAGACATCTGCTTGGTTCTTATTACCATTTCTATGAACTATTCTTTCTCTGTATCTCTAGATCAGAGTTTATGCATTAAACAAGTCTGAATGAAATGTTTTCTCAACAATTTAATTATGCAGAAATATTGAAAAATTTGGTGGTATGCTTGACACACTTTAGGGTCTGAGTGTCTTTTCACAAAATAGATTAATCTAAACAGATTATGATATCTTGTGAACAAACACAACCAGCTGGCTTGTGAATTCTGTTTGTAACCATATCTTTGCAGCTTGTGTTTGAATTGAAGTTTTAATCCTAGTTCAGCCGTTCATTTATGCAAGACCCTTTTTGTTTTCTGCTGTCCTTCAGGATATGGAACAGTGAAACTGGACCTCAAAACTAAGTCCCAGAGTGGAGTTGTGAGTCACTTTATCTCTAATCATCTTCCATTTATTTGCTGTTTGACAGCAGACGTATGAAAATAGCAAGTACGTTTTGAATTCATCCAATGTAGCCTCAGATATATAGTGGGTTTATTTTGAGAAACATTCAATGACTCATTGACATTAGCCTCTGGCCTGGGCTGGAAGGGTGTAAGAATGTGTGTGTTTGTGAGCACACGGTTTAGCCTAGCCAAACCACACTTCTTGCCTGTTCATGTTACCATTTGATTTCACTTTGTACATATCCCATTTCCAAAGATTGGGATGCAGGGGTTTTTTTTGTTTGTTTTTTTGTAGAAACATATGCCCATATTGATGCTGGCATCACCTTACAAAACAATTGGGACGGGGCAACAAAAGGCTGGTAAAGCTGTGTAATGCTATAAAAATGAAGTATGTTAATTGGAAACAGGCCAGTGACATCATCTTGATTAAAAAGAGCATACCAGAGTAACTACCTATTTCAGACATAAAGATTCATCATTCTATGAAAACTGCTCAGACAAATAGAGAAATTAAATTCCTGAATTTTTTCCACTATATACAGTAGTAAAGGATCAGAGGATTGCCTCATCTGCTGTACATGATAACATTAAATGATTCAGAGAATGTGGAGAAATCTCTAAATGCAAGAATGCAAGGGAAAAGGCCTAAAACCACAGTTGGTCGGTGCATCTGTAAATGCAAGTTAAAACTCTCTCATGCCAAGAATATATAAATGCCACCTTCTTTGGGTCCGAGCTCATATCATATATGGGGGGTGGGGGGGATTACTGATGCTGTGTCCCCTGGACTAAAGGGGAGAGGGACAGTCTGGATTGTTATAAGCACACAGTTCAATAGCCAGTATCTGAGGTGGTTTGAGGGTGCATTAGGGCACATTGCATGTGTAACTTTCACATATGTAAAGACACTATTTAATGCTGAAAAATGTATTCAGAGAGGTGCTAAATTAGTTCAAGTGTGGCATGGTGGCGCAACCGGTAGTGTTGCACAGCTCCAGGGTCCTCCGAGGTACTCCGGTTTCCTCCTATGGTCCTAAAAAAATACATTGGTAGGTGGATTGGCTACTCCATAAGTATGAGTAAATTTGTGAGTGGGTATTGCCCTACGAAGGACTGGCCCCCCCACCAGGGTATGTACCCACTTTGTGCCCAGTGATTTTGGGTAAGCTCTGAACCCACTGCGACCCTGAACTGGATAAGAAGTTACAGACAATCAATGAATGAATGAATAAACTAGTTGAGCCATTTTGGTGCGTTGTAAAATACTACAACAGAGACAGAAAGTGTTGAGCAGCTGAAATCCTGTATCAAGCAAGAATGTGAATTTTCACTTTCAAACCTATAGCAAGGGTCTTCAGTCCCTAAAAAAGTTGTTAAAAGAAGAGGTGATGCACAGTGGTAAATATATCTGTCTCAACATTTTTTAAACATGTTGCTAACATCAAAATGGGCACATTGTTTTAAAAATTTCTCAGTTTCAGAAATGTAAAGTTGTATTTGTAGTATTTTCAGTTGAATATAGGGTTTATCACTCTCATGCTTACATAAGGCAGAGCATCACAACTTTTCTGGAAATGGGGTTTATAAGTTTGGATAAAAATGTTTTTTATTCTTGGACTGGGCAAAATTGAAATTGAATCTAATGATTCCTATATTTATTCTATTAACTATGTTTATTTCTCTTTGTCTTCTTGCTTGCTTTTTTTTGGATTTGGCCAGATGGTAAGAGTGAGTTTGTATATTGCTGACTGTGAGAATGGTTGTTTAGAAAAGAGCATGGTTAAGGTTTCTGAGGCTGTCCTCATAGCTTGGTTCATTTTAACTCTAGATATGGACATAGATCTGTTTACTTGACATTGTACATTTTCCCACAGTTTTCTCCTTTTTCTTTTTCCTATGGGCATTTTACACATCTTAATTTAATTTTTATTTTCCTGTCAAACTGGCCTTTATTATTCCATATTTCAATAATATCTCTTTCTCTGTTTCTCTGCTGGTCTCTTTACCTACATGCAGGAGTTTTCAACTGGCGGATCCAGTAACACAGACACGGGGAAAGCTTCTGGTAATCTGGAGACAAAGTACAAAGTGAAGGAGTTGGGCCTGTCCCTCAACCAGAAATGGAACACTGACAACACTCTGACCACAGAGGTCACCTTGGAGGACCAGGTGAATGAGTCATTACACAGAGATCATTAGATGCCTTCTCTATATTGTGTTTATATTGTAAATAGTATGTGTTGTTGTTTTTTTTATCTCTAATTAGGTGGCTAAGGGGCTGAAGCTGGGTCTGGACACGTCCTTTGTGCCCAACACTGGGTGAGGACTCCTGTGTGTTTTATGTGTAGAGCAAACTTAAACTATTAGCAGAAATCCACGTCTGCGAATTCTCCACTGATTATTTATTTAACCTGATACAGCACTAAAGGTTTATTATTATGTACAAAGTGAACTTCAAATATACAATAACTATGTATACCTCACACTCCCCATCCTCAATGAAACATGTTTTCTTGTATTATCTTCAGGAAGAAGAGTGCTAAGCTGAAGACTGGTTATAAACGTGAATACATGAATGTGGGCTGTGATATAGATTTTGATCTGGCTGGGCCCACAGTGCATGCTGCAGCAGTGCTTGGCTATGAGGGCTGGTTGGCTGGCTACCAGATGGCCTTCGACACTGCCAAGTCCAAACTGGCTCAGAACAACTTTGCCCTGGGCTACAAAGCTGGTGACTTCCAGCTGCATACCAATGTGTGAGGAAATAACCATAGAAAACATAGATTTTAATTGAGCACATTTAAATAATTATGTGGTTTCAATTACATAAAAACCAAAATGCCATAATTTTTATAACTAATGCATATATTTGTGTTTTGTGCAGCAATGATGGTACAGAGTTTGGTGGCTCCATTTACCAGAAAGTGAACAACCAGTTGGAGACGGCTGTGAATTTGGCTTGGACAGCTGGCAGCAACAACACACGTTTTGGGATTGCTGCTAAATACCAGCTGGACAAGGATGTGTCAATCTGTGTATGTCCTTTAAAATCACTCAGCCCTCTTGCTATATTCAGTCATTCTAAGACTCTTGTAACACAGCCTTTCACCTGTAGCCTCCTTGAGAGCATAAACATCTTTAGCATACACCAAACTGCTTATCAATAATATTGTCTGCAAACCTTATCTTTATAACCTTCAGGAAGTGCTCATTGGCTGTTGATTTAATTGAATATATGCTCTTTTGCAGGCTAAAGTAAACAATGCCAGTCTGGTTGGAGTGGGTTACACACAGGCTCTGCGGCCAGGTATCCAGTTACACAATTAATGTTTGTAGATGGACATTATAGGGGTGTTTATTCCTTTTTGGAAATAAGAAATGATCTATAAATTAAATACATAATACTCACAGAAGACCAGTGAAATTAAGGAAGCACTGTACCATTTTTATAATTGGTCTTTACTTATGTATTAAGTGTCTTTCACAGTAAAAACCCTTTTGTTAATCATTTTTTATGAATAGCAGACAAAATGAATGTTGCAATTTCATATAATATCACAATAAACCCAAAACATATTGTACAACGCTGTATGTTTATTATTATTATTATTATTATTATTATGTAGAATTTAATGCATGTTTCTTTTCCTATATGTATTACCTTATGTATTCCTCCCTTTTTTCTAGGTGTGAAACTCACTCTGTCTGCTTTGATTGATGCAAAGAACTTCAACACTGGTGGACACAAGGTGGGCATGGGATTTGAGCTGGAGGTGTAAAGATGGAGAATGCAGCACAAAGTCAAGAGGCACAGATAGAAACCAAGACACAACTGACTATTTAACTCCTGACACAAAAAATATGTTCTCCACGAGAGGTCACTTGCAAACCCATGTTTCGAATGCAATTTTAACCTCCAGACTCATAATATATAGGATTTCCAGTCGTATGACCAGTGCTGTTCCTGGTCACCCATCATGCCATCATTATAACCACTGGATGCGTCCAGTCAAATATACCTTTTGAAAAGTTCTTGCCCTTCCTTAAGGTTCAAAAGGCTTTTTGCATTTTTTCACTACACTAATATCAAGTGCAAGTACACGTTACTTGTTATCTGTAGAACTGCATTTGTTTCAGTCCTGAAAGGAAGCGTCTGATTGGTTTGCTTTTCAGACTTTTCAGGTTTGCAGTTCAGACTTGTCATTTTAAGCTTGCTGGCCTGATTTTCAATATTTATTATGGAAAAAACATGAAGATTACACGCAGAATATCTACATTTTGTGTTGGGCAAAAATTTAAGCGAAACAGAAACCTCTGCAAACATCAGATCTGCTTCCATTCTTGTTTGTACAAATCACTTAGATTTTTTTTGTCACTCTCATTGCCAAACATATCACTG
Organism: Hoplias malabaricus; assembly: GCF_029633855.1. Lineage (NCBI taxonomy): Eukaryota > Metazoa > Chordata > Actinopteri > Characiformes > Erythrinidae > Hoplias > Hoplias malabaricus. Next base: position 22,305,120 of record NC_089813.1, read on the forward strand.
AATATTTAATCCTTTGATTTTATTTTCAGTGTTTGGGTAGGAGTTAGTGACAACTAGCATTTCGTCTTTGTGTTCTTGTCTTTTCTTCATTCAGAATTGTTTTAATCTGACTGTGCTTTGGTGGATGACTAGGTTTAAAAAATTCACTATTTGGAATCCAATAAACAGAAATGTTGGCTCAGTTGTACGTCTCCTTTTTTTTTATTTCAATAAACCTTTTAACCTGTTTCAAACACATGGTGAAACAATTTGGACACAGTCCAAAATATAATAATTAAAAATAAATACTATTAAAAAGTTAAAATGTATTTTACATATTATAACATTAAAAGCCAACATAGCTCAATGTGATGTTCACAGAATATTTACAAATCACAGATCTTAAATTTACAATTTACAGATCTTAAAAGTAACATCAAACGGAATACAAGGGGAGAGAATTTTCTGTTTCTTGTAATGAGCACGTTTGTCCGCTAGGAGACGGGAGAGATCCGCACTTTATAAACTAATATACATTCATTTCAGCCCTGTGTTTTAATCCTGACTTTAACTGGCCCTTGTCAAATTTGCCTTATCCCCTCAGCGGAAACCCTGATGCCAGTTTAAGAGATGCTCAATTTTTGTATCTAGTGTGTGTTACATGAGCCCTCGGAGCAGCGAGGAAACAAGCCAACACAATGTCCATTAATTTACAATATTTCTACAGCACATCAACTTGTGTATGTGGTTACATATATGTTTAAAGTAAAAAAAGGAAAAAATTCGCCGCTATTTCAGGATTAGTGTGAAAAATCAGGCGTTTCTTGCATTGTCGGGATATTTTAGACTATATTATATTAAAAGTTACAGAAATATTCCTGTTTTTGAGCCTGTCTATTTAATGAATGATCCTCTAAAGGAGAAAAAAAATATATATAGATATACATATATGTGTGTGTGTGTGTTCAAACACCTGAATATTTCACGCAAAGAACATCATTGGGACGCTTATTTCCTTTATTAAAAGGAACAAGGCAAAACACAGGGTGTTGAGACTCGACATGCAGGATAAAGGTATTGTCTCTTAACTGTTTAAACGTCTCAGACATGCATTACATCTTATTTTACATAATCACAAAACAATTCTGTTCCTTACTGTTGTGTAACTTTAGCTTAGATTTTATTGCAAAATGAATCCTCATTTCACCACCTCCACTCACAACTCTAAAACCACTCGCCCAGTTACAGTTAACAAATACTCCCCCAGACAAACATCACGCTGGAATAATTTTTCTCTAACTCCCAACGGAATAAATCATAAAATTACATTATGAGAAGGTATTTCCAGGCTGATCGTTGTTATGTTTAAACTTTACTCAAAGTCCTATAGCCTTATTAACTGTTAACGTTCCCCAAATCTACTAATTGAAGAAATCCGCTAACACTCTTTAACACATTTGTTAATTGGATGCAGATGTTGTAATATAAAATCTTTTTTCTTTAAACGCGCGTCACACTGTTGTGTCTAGAGAGAACCGCTGAACCGCTAGGGGGAGCCAGTCTTATGTGAGAACTAGGAGTTGTTACCGGATGTGAGAAAAAGAAGGGAGGTAAAAAGAATTGATTGAACTGGTACGGCGGAGTTTTAGGGCCACAGCGTTAAAAAAAACAAGATTCCGAGATTAAAGTCAGAATTCCGAGAAAAAAATCTTGGAATAATTCGCTGCGTATAATGGAGCAGACACAGTGTAACTGTGGAATGCAATGTGTTGCAAAAAAAGTTATGCTATGGTATAGATTTCAGGAATAAACACTCTTCTCTTCCACATCAGGGCCACAGTGCGATTAGTATTTAAACCTCGACTCGGTGCACGAACCCATGGCATGTAGTTTCACATGATACAATTAATGATCACGAAAATGATGGATACAGAACGAGTAGAACTCCGGGCCACGAAGCTCCATTGCGTTACGGCTCGGACTCGTACAAAAAATTAAAGCCTTATGAATGAATTATTTATTAAACGCATTCACACGACATGACACAGCCCCTGACTGAGATGCACAAAGGCTTTAGTTTTTTGTTAGAGTCCGAGCAGTAACACGATGGAGCCTCGTGGGCGCCGGAGTTCTACTCAGTTATACTGTGTCTGCTCCATTATACGCAGCGAATTATTCCGAGATTTTTTTCTCGGAATCTTATTTTTTTTATTTATTTTTTTATTTTTTAACGCTGTGGCCCTAATTCTCCGTCGTAAACTGGTTACTGTCTGCTGAGTTACATTAAAAATTAACTTCTCTATGCTGCGTTATTTGTTTCGTCATACACGCATAGCGACGAGGATGTTAAACTTAAACCAACCCGCACTGTTTATGCAATCTCCTGGCGAGCCAACTGTCCCCTTCATTTCGTGGATTAGAATGTTCGACAGTTACGTGCTGGCCCTGGGTGAAGAGTATCTGAGGCTATAAGCATGCACTTCTTATCCATTGTCTGGGAGCTGAAGGTCAACGAATATTTTACAAGTTACACGTCGTGGATGATAAGTAATGCAACTCGACCTAAAGAAAGCTATGACAATAGCGCGCCAAAATGAAACTGCTGTAGCCGAAGCTAAGGTGATAATGGGAGCTGCTGTCGGAGAAGTCCATGCTGTACAGCAGGGTAGCAAGCTGCGTCGAGGCTATGGCACTGACAGGCCACCACAACGGGCTCGTGGTGTGTTGAACATTGCACAAGGAATTACATGCTACAGGTGTGGCTCAGGATAGCATGCTGCTAATTCCCCTGGATGTCCTGCTAACGATGCATTGTGAAGGAGCTGTAATAAGAGAGGACAATTTGCCAAATTGTGTCGGGCAACAAAAAGTTTATGAGGTAACTGCTCCTGAAGAGACTTTTTTGAATATTGAGCGTAAGGCACGCAGCACAGGCAAAATTACATGTACAGTACAGATTCACATGGGCAACTGTCAGACACAGAATCTCGAAATAATGGTGGACATAGGCTCAGCTGTCTCCATTTTATCAGTCTTTCTCTTAATTCCGGCCACTGCCATATATGGTGTAATTCCGCTCTCTCTCTTCGCCAATCGCATTGGGTAAAACAATAAACCATAAGATCAAGCCCTAATAGGGCATTTAAACATCAGTCTTGCAAGAAATTACATATCAAAACAATATTTAAGTATCTCCAACAGTGTTATAATCCTTTGTGTGCAAAACTGCATGTGGAACGCAACACATTTCCATTTCGCGACAGATTTTTCCCTCGGTGTAAAAGTTAGCTAGTTAGCTTACCGGTTACCTTCCTTTTCTCTGAGGGGAAAATCTACCGCCATTGTAATCCTTACGTGTGGAGTACGGATACCAACACAGGACAAACATAATCTCATTGTAAACCTCTCAAAACCACTTAATGTGGTAGCAACTGTCTCATTTGACTGTAACAAGCAGGGGAGGTGGCCGAAGTTAGGGGGCACCAATAATCTTAGCAGTATTGGCACCTACTTAAACAAAAGCGTTTATATTTAAAAACATATTTTCTTTCAAAGTCAAGCAAGTCATTAAGACATTAATCTACACCAATTTGACTCCTGAAAAGTGTTAATTTGAGTGAGTAAAGTACTTCTATTTATTTACAGTTAGATAAGATTTCCAATATTGTAATTAAAGTGGCTGTAATTAATTAATTAATTAATTAGGGGTAATTACGCTACCAATAGCAGTGTACAAGCAGTTTTTCTCACATCCTGCCCTTTCTGCACCAAAATTTGGCCCGGTTAGCTTTGGGTGTAATGCCATAATTGTCAATTGTTTGAAGGCCAATGTAATATTTGGTGACCGCTAGGGTGACCAGATATGAGATGATGAAAGAGGACACGTCTCGTGTACAAGCTTTGCCTGACGTAAACAAGGACTACTGACGTGCAGACTGACCAATTAAATGTTTACAGAGAAGGTTATCGACCAATAACGGTAGCTCTACAGTCAAACCGTGCAATCCGAAGATTTTAGGCTACTTCACCACGCCCCCTTTTCACTCAAGTGAACCAAACGGAGGAGGGGAGGGCGGGACCGGTTTGTGAACGAAATGCTCTATGTTTGTGAATGAAGTTCTATGTAAGCTCTAGAAAAACAAAATCCCGGCTGTTTGTGAAATTCCGCCCGGACATTTTTTTTAAGTCTAAAAGAGAGGACATGTCCAGAGAAAAGAGGACGTCTGGTCACCCTAGTGACCGTATTACTATAGCTGAACTATATATTGTGCAGCGGGGATCTGCAGGACTTGGAAGGGGTTTATTTTCAGCGTTGCAGTTACAGATACTTAATGACATTGTCAGTTCTGCTGCATGCACCACGGTGGTAAGGAAGCTTGTTGAGAATGATGTAATAGAGCCAATTGAAGCATCTGAACTGGGTCTCTCCCATAGTAGTCACCAGATTGAGTGGTAGTGGACAGTTTTTCTCTGCCACATATGGAAGAAATGTTTGCAGAATTACGGGGAGCAATGATTTTCTTTATTAAATCTTCAGAGCACTTACCATCAAGTCATCTTGCATGAGGACAGCCACAATCAAACTACCTTCATCATGCATGATGATCTTTTTTGTTTTAAATGTGTTCCTTATGGACTAGTGTCAGTACCTAGCTGTTTCCAGCGCATGATGTCTATCATTCTGAAGGGTCAGACAGGAGTGCAGTGTTACCTGGATGATATAATCGTCTCAGGGGTGATAGAGGAGGAGCACAACAAGAACCTTAAGTCGTTGCTGCAGGATTCACACTGAATCTTGACAAGTGTCGTATCAGGCAACCTGAACTGTACTTTCTTGGGCAAAAGGACTACAGCCTCACATACTTCACATGTGGCTGCAGTGTCCCAAGCTGGTCAACAACCTACAAACAGTTAGTCTCGGGCCATTTTTAGGGTTTACATCTTGCTATGCAAAATTCATAAAAAAAATATGCAGCTGTAGTGGAGCCATTATGTGCCTTGCTTTGTGGTTCATTTTCTTTGTGACAGAAGAGGCCCATTGGAGTTTTGATAAAGTCATAGTTAACAGCCCTGCTCTTGCATTGTTTAACCCAGAGCTGCCCACCATAGTTACCACAGACACATCAGACTATGGTATTGGGGCCGTGATTACACAGCTGCATTCTGAGGGTACTGATAAGACTGTAGCTTTTGCAACACCCAGGCAGGAAGGAAATACTCCACAATAGAAAAGGAGGCACTGGCATATGTGTGGACGATGGAGAGGTGGAGAATGTACCTGTGGGGAAGGCACTTTACATTATAAACAGATCACACTTCACTTACCACACTGTTGTTATCGAAAGGACATGGAAGAGCTGGTGTGCGCATAACTAGGTGGTCAGCTAGGCTAATGGCCTATACTTACGACATTAAGTATAAACCAGGACGGGAAAATGTCCCAGCTGCCTGTTTATCTCACCTGCCACTGCATTGTGAAGAACCCTGTTTGGACAATGATGAGGACGTTGTTGCACTTACTTCTGTACTGACTGCGGTTAAAAGTGAGGAGACCAAATCTGCATGTGCCTCATGTCCAGTGCAAGTGAAATTGTGTGAATTGCTCACTTTCAGATGGCCTAGGTCTCTGAAAGTTCTGGAACAGTTCTACAGCCATATTTCATGCTACAGAATGAACTGTCCCTCCAAGATAGTTGTGTGGTACAGGGCAAAAACCGCCTTGTGGTACCAGAAAGCCTTCAGCCTAAGCTTATTTCCCTGGCACACAACAAGGCCTTGTCAGAACAAAAAAATGTCTGAGAGAGTTATACTGGTGGCTATGGAGGCATTCATCCAAGCATGTGTAGCAAGTCAGCTGTAACACATCCCACACCAATGCTGTGCCATAGCCTACCACTGCCTGGGAAAAGCTGGCAATTGACATCATGGGGCTATTTGACAACGCAACCTTAAACACTCGCTTTTTGTGATCACACTGATAGATTATTTCAGCAAATGGACTGAATTTGATGTTGTGCCACATGCTACAACACATGCGGTCATCCAGTTCCTATCTTCAATGTTCAGTAGAGAGGGCAATCCAAAAGAACTTATATCCAACAATGGATCACAATTCACATCTCATGAGTTTGCATCCTTTCTGAAGGAAAGAGGGATTATGCACAGAACATCATCTGTTTATTACCCTCGTGTGAACTGTGAGATTGAACGCTTCTGCCTGCAGACTGCTTCACTAGAGCACAAGGAGTGGAAAAAATTCACCAAAGACTTCTTGCAAGCATATCATGCAACTATGCATGCTACACTCTGTGCTCCCCTGCTGAAATGTTACATGGGAGACCAATGTGCACAAACCTCCATGTTTCAGGTCTCAATGTGCCTTTGATGAATGCCTCCACATGTGTATCCATCCCTGGCCACCAGTATAACTCTCTTAGACATTTTATTTGTTCTGACAGTGCATTGGTGTTTATCACATGCCAGATGCAAGACATGTCTTTTTTCAATGCGGATCTTATGTACAAGTGAAGAAACCTGGAATTCTTCCAAAGACTCAGACTATGTTCGGAAATCCCCATAAAGTGATGGCAAAGAGGAGGACGTATTCGTATGAACTGTCAGGTGCTGGAATGCATCTCACCTACCACTTGCGTTTCTGCGAATGGAAATCAAGGATCCAAGTGATTTGTCACGGATTAATGTTGACATTACAAAATCTGCCCAAAATACTCAGGCCAGAGCCTCATTGAGGTCTCTATGCCACTGGAAGGTACCATCATGGCATACCTACCCGCTAAGGACATCTCAATTCATTAATGCTGCTCCTCTGTAGTATTTAACTTTCAAGGCTGCTACTCATCCACTTTCCACTGATCTGATGATCTTAGCAGTCTTAAGGCCAAGTTTGACTATCGCATTGCATAACCACTACCCCTTTATCACTGCAGCACTTTAAGGACTTGAATTATGTATCTTAACATATTTGTAAGTGAGTCACATTAGAGACATGCTGTGAAAGCAGTAGTATATTAGCTTGTTGCAAGGACACACACTATCACATGCTCACAAGAAATAATACAACTTTGAAGATACTGGATACTTGTACAAGCATTCAATTCAGACACAATTTCCTCCCTCAGAATACTGCCTCAGTAAACAGCATTCAGGTTGTTTTAGACACAGGCCAGGAGTTTTCATATACAGGTGCTCAGTAAATTAGAATATCATCAAAAAGTTAATTTATTTCAGTAATTCAATTCAAAAAGTAAACTCATATATTATATAGATTTGTAGTGGAGTATGGACAAATATGAATACCGAAGACAGATTTGGACAGATTGAAATGAAGAAATGAAAAGTTTTGAATTAAAACTTCTCCAGTCTGAATAGGACCTTTCCTCTGCGACCAAGTCACATTCCAGAGGACTGTTTGTACATGCGGGGTTGAAGGACTTTACAACCACGCACACACACATAAGATCAAACACTCTCCAGGGCATCTGGATCCCCCGACACCCCTAACCTCTTCAGGAACTCGAGATAACCGATTTTATGATACTTTTAAGAGACAGAAACCTCAAACAAAGAAGAGAGCTTTTACGGCCGTCTATGACAATGGCACCTAAATGACGGCTCCTTATCTCGAGCCCACTAAACAGGGCCAACAAATGTTTTAACCAAAAGTGACCTCGAGCGAACCCCCGTGAATCACCCGCCGAAGCATGGATCAACAGCGACACCAAATGGACACTGGCGAAACTACGCCTCGCTCGGAGTCGCTGGAAAACAATAGCGGAAAATAATCAAACTCTGATTATTTGTGTATTAAACCTATATATTAATGTCACTTTCTGTACCCTCAGATGAATGCCTACATCCTAATGAAATGTGTATATTGTGGACTGTTTCTATCATGAAGAGAAATCCTACCTCTGAATAGGACTAAACGAATTAATATTCTTTCCCAGCATAGCATCATAAATGGGACGTAAAGATGAAACCTTATGTAACTGTCTGATGTTAATAGTCCAATGTACTCATTGTTATATGTTGATAACGGGTATAAGAATTTTGATACGAGAAATTCATATTCTTTATGTGTGAATCAATGATTCAAACCCCCTTCGACTCTCTCCCCCTAGCGAGAGTCACGTGAGACTGAATTTGTGTCCAATCAGAAAGAGGACTCCTCCCGTTAAGGCGTGACCGCGCCAGACTTGAAAACAGAGAACAGCCTAACGCAAGTTCAGTTCGAAGTTCTGAAGAGTTGCGAGGACTCTACAGAAGTAACGGACCACGAAAGAAAGCTGGAAAGAGAGGACGCCGACGAGAAAACTTTGAACAACAAACACTCTCTTCTCCACGACGACGACGAAACAAAGGAAAAACTCAGAGACTTCATTTAAAGCTTACGAGAGACGTCTCGAAATTAGCTAAGAGTATGAAGTTTTACTAATACGTCGAGTAATTTGAATATCTTCTTTTCTTTTAATCGTGTTTATGTCTTATAACCCAATCTAAGTTTAATCTCACGACTGATAGAAGCAGGTGAACTTATTCGTGGCCAGAGTAAGGAAACACTGCCGAGACACCATAAAGTCTTAGAATAAGTGAATTTATTGAAGCGGTTTTCAGTTCTGGAGCTGCAGCAACCAGCGAACCTTCGTCTAAGACGTCCATATTTTGGACTCTCCCACTCCGGACCGAAGGCCGAAGAGAGGATCCTGCCGCCGGCGTCATCACACTTCGGGTACGCCCGAGATAACTCAATCAACGAAGAAAGACCTCCACGCTAACTCAGCCTGGATGCTTCTGCGGTAAGAACCGCGAGACTAAGTGAGACTCCCAGGACTTCAAAGAGCCTCTGCATCCAAACGAGTGGTGAAAATCGACGAAAAGTAAGCTAAACTTATGCATTTCCAGAGCTGAAAAACCGAATTGAGTTCTTGATAAATTTTGTATTAATTAAACCTTAGCTAGTAACTTTAGTCACAAGTCAGAAGCGCCTAGCTCACCTTTAAGCTCGAATCAGTTCCCCCTGCCGGACACCGTGAGATTACAAGGTTGTGCTATGTTAATTAAATATTTCTCTTTATTAATAAAACTCTCATTCTTGGAAATCACAGTCTTTGCAATTTGTTCATTAATTTCCTGAAAATCCTGACGAACTCATTTTAGCATGATTATTATTCATTCTCAAACTAATTATTAATGTTTTAATTGCTTAAGCCAATTATAAATCTTAATTAATTTCACTCAGTCAAATATCAGAGGTTGGAGGAGTTTGAATAAGGTCAAGGCTATAAAACAATTATATAAATTATATGTATATGTATTTGTGGTGTACCTTACTACGCTACAGATTCATCACAAACAGTGATCTATTTCAAGTGTTTATTTTAATGTTGATGATTATGGCGTATGGCCAATGAAAACCCAAAAGTAATATTATTAGAATAATATATAAGCAAAAACAAAACAAAACAAAACAAAAAGAAAGACCAAAACCAGTGGACGAACACCAGTAGATGACATGGCTCCACAAACATCCCAGATTGTGGAAACTTTACACTAGACCTCAAGCAGCTTGAATTGTGTGCCTCTCCACTCTTCCTCCAGACTCTGGGACCTCTTTTTTCTAAATGAAATGCAACATTTTATTTCATCTTTGACCAAGACTTTGAACCACTGAGCAACAGGCCAGTCCTTTTTCTCCTTGGCCCAGGTAAGATGCTTCTTGTGTTGTCTCTGGGTCATGAGTGACTTGACACAAGGAGTGCGACGGTTGTAGCCCATGTACTGGGCATGTCTGTGTGTGGTGGCTCTTGAAGCACTGCAGCACTGATCCGCTCCTTGTGAATCTCCCCCAAATTTTTGAATGGCCTTTTCTTTAAAATCCTTTCAAGGCTGAGGTTATCCCTTTTGCTTGTGCACCTTTTTCTACAATACTTTTTCCTTCCACTCAACTTTCCATTAATATGCTTGGAAACAGCAGGAGGGTGTTAGTGACTGCTTTCTGTACATCTGTCAAGTCAGCAGTCTTCCCCATGATTGTGTAGCATACTGAACCAGACTAAGGGACCATTTTAAAGGCTTAGGAAACCTTTTCAGGTGTTTTGTGTTAATTTTTCTTATTTTCTGAAATAATGACTTTTGAGTCTCATTGGCTGTAAGCAATAATCATCAACGTTATAAGAAATAAACGCTTGAAATACTGAAATAAATGAACTCTTTGATGATTTTTTTATTCTAATTTATTGAGATGCACTAGTACATATCACCCAATTGTGCTGGATGCCTCCCCTAAAAAGGTTGCACACTAATATTTCATGGACTGCCTTTAGGTATTATTACAGCTCAACGTCTCTGTGGTATTGTTTCAATAATTTTATACAATGTCACCACATTTATGTCCATCCAGAGCTGCATTCTTTTTGGCTGAGATCTTTACAATGAGTCAAGTTGCAGGTGGTTGCCTCTTTTCCTTCCTTTTTCACAGTCACAGTACATTGAGTGCTGGCCATGGGACACTTAGCCTTTGGTCATTGGCAATGAAGCTTTGTTGGTTTATTTACATAATTCCAAATTATGACCTTTTTGGACCCGGCTGTTTATATGTAAAATGGTTTGAAGGTAAAATGAAATATCAGGAGAAGTCCTGGTTTCCACTGAGCCAAGTCCATTCCTGCAGCAACTGGAAGTGGGAGATAGATACAATGAGCAATGAGATATTCAGAATCAAACATTCGGCTTTAATCATGGATGAGTTTGTGTGTGTATGTATATTAGTGTACCTCCATGCTAGTTTCTGTCTCCTTAATTGTTTCTTGTATCAGACTCTGCAATCGATTCTCAAATGTCTTGCTTTCTTCAATTACTACCAAAGACTCTTCTCTGCAGACATATAAAAAGATGTGTTGTAATATACCACATAAAATGCATAAAGCAATACATATTTGAAACCTCTTAGCATTTGCATACACATGATTTACAAACAATGTTCACTCAAATTCAAACAGCACACTGTAATTGCATATTGCTGTCAGATGATGTCAGATGGGTAACTTCATAATGTATCTAGAAAGTTTCACATTTTACAGTACATTGACATATGTTTTTAAAAAGGTTGTTTAAAAAATAATACTAGACACTTAAGATTTCAATATCATAACAGAAAAGAGTGAGTAATCCAGGCTTTTGGCCATATACATTTGACCATGTTATGTTTAAGTACAGGGCGGCACGGTGGCGCAGCAGGTAGTGTCGCAGTCACACAGCTCCAGGGACCTGGAGGTTGTTGGTTTGATTCCCGCTCTAGGTGACTCTCTTTGAGGAGTTGGTGTGTGTGTTTCCTCCGGGTGCTCCGGTTTCCTCCCACGGTCCAAAAACAGGTTGAATGGTGACTCCAAAGTGTCCGTAGGTGTGAATGTGTGTATCTGTGTTGCCCTGTGAAGGACTGGCGCCCCCTCCAGGGTGTATTCCCCGCCTTGCGCCCAATGATTCCAGGTATGCTCTGGACCCACCGTGACCCTGAATTGGATAAGCGGTTACAGATAATGAATGAATGAATGTTTAAGTGCATTTGCATGTACACAATACTTCCAGACAGTATGATCCGCATAAAGGATACCATTTAAAAAAAAAAAACACAGAGCAACAAAATACTTGCACCGACTTCTGATTACAACTGTGGAGCCAGAAATGGGTGAGAAACATTTTATTCTTGACTACTAAAGGGAGAGTGTGTGTACCTAATAAAGTGATCTTACAAATTGGCGCACACACAGTACCACTTTGCACAAACTAAGTGCACACACAGTACATTACAAATATAATAGAAACATTACACAAACACATTTAAGCTGTTTTTCATACTTATTTCCAAATACAAACTGTACTCACGGTTGGTGGAGAGTGAGAAAACTGCTGGGAGGAGCAGGACGATGTTGCAGTGGTGGCGGGCCGGAGGAAGGTGGGGTCCGTCCTCCATCTGGACTTCCACTAACCGGACTCCGAACTTTACTCTGGAATTCACATAACAGCTGTCAATTTTGAAATTAACCTTTCTTTTTTTAATGGATTCTAAAATGTGATCTGAGCTTTGTTTAAGTCATAATAAATGATGAAAGTTTAAAGATACAGTATGTACATTTGTTTGTTAAAACTAAAAGAATTCTCAAGAATTTCCAAGTCAAGGGTATAAAAAAAATATATATTTTTTCTGTTGCTGCAAGTTGCTCAGTGAAGCCTGAAATATAATATTCATTCAAAAGACAGCTGTCCAATCAGTCCTGTATTTTGGACCATTTCAGACATTACAAATTAATGTCACATGCATAGTGTAAAAAGACATGTTTGGCCCCTCAACAATGCAAAAATAAACTCCCACTGTTATACTTACTGTCAGAAAATAAACTACCAAATATTTTATTGGGGACATATTATGAAAAGGGTTTTAATTAATTTAAGTGCAAATCTAGGGGTTCAGGGACATAGAGAATTATGGTAGACATCTGAGATGTCTGTGCTGCCATTCCACTGCTTTCATGCGATCACTCAGGTTGGTGGTGCAGAGTGGTGCTGATATCTCTGGGAGCCCTCTTATCTGTGTTACTTTTCAAACTCTCCATTTTTAGTAATGCTGTTTTAATAAGGTTGAGTGGAGCTACAACTCGCACTTTATTCTTGCAGTGCTGAGCCTGGAGTAGCAACGACCAAGGCTCTGTTCTCCATATTACAGGTCAGTGCAGCATCACAATATATTTGAAGCTGTAATTTTATGTTATAGTGTTCCTTTAATGTACACCCATTGTGGACAGACAGTTTGTATAATTGCTACAAAAAAATAAATTAATGAGATACTGTTGAGCAGCTGGACATGAGCCTAAGGTCTTCATGCTTATTGCCAGGCATGGTACAAGCTTAAAAAAAACTGTAATTTCTGTTATGAGTTATGAACCTTTTAACTTTCATCTTATCTCTCTAAAAGACATAGTACCGTAGAACAGGTAATAAGTAAGCTTGAGATGTGTGCCAATGATGTGTGTAGCTGTTTCCTCTAGACCTGAACTGATTAGAACACTTGACTAACATATGCTAGAGTGCGAACATGACAGCAGTGGAGTTATAGAACCTGGAGTATATTATTGCATAAAAAATTTGTGCACAAGTGTGTATTTGTTGTGATTATACTGGGATGAGCAAATGAGATCTTTATAATGATGTTCTCAACTGCTAGCTTTCCCATGCTCTACTTGTACAAAATTGTCTTTATCCCCTTCTTATCCAACTTATCATTTTCAGGCTTATGATTAGGAGTATTTTGGCATCACTGGATTTACTGTAAGAGCTCCTAAATACAAACATGAAACACTTTTGTTGTGACTCACACAGGCCACTTTGAGCAGGTTCCATAGCTCTTTCTGTCTCTTTTCTTGCATTTGGAGAAGCTCATGTTCACACTGAGCCATGCTGCTCACCACACCCTCTACCTTAGGCAGCAACTCCATCACCCTCTGCCTACACACAACTGTCTTACTGCAGGAACACACAAGCAGAAAACAGGTATAAAACAAAGCCTGTACATCATGATAAAGAGTATGCCATTAAAAGTGTGTTGGTTACACTGGTTATGGTAATATTAAACACAATAATCAAGATGTAAACCCACAAACAAACCTGAGATGCATGTAGAATTCCCGGAGCTTTTTCTCATAGAACTGAATTGCCTGGACCACCAGTTTCACCACCTCCTGACAATCACCTACGCACCTCTGATCTAAAGTAATATCATAGCAATATATTACAATTATGTTATTTTTACAGTGCAGCTAATCTGATATATTATGTATTAAATCTTAATATCCATTAATATAGGAAAGTATTGACTAATATACTGGGAGACAGTATATTAGAAAAGTTTTTCAGAAAAGTTGAGAGTTATTGTAGCAAAAAGAGAAACTCTATGAGGCATTCATTTCACAAGAAACACTGAGTTTACAAACTCATATAGTGTATCTATCCTGCCTCTATGCCCTTTAGTTGCTTCCTTCCATACTCACTCAAAAATGAACTCATTGAACATTGCCACCAGCAAAGTTCCCCTTAACCATACTCCTGAAATATCAGTGAGTGTTTACATGCAATTAAATGCAATGTTCATGCTTGACATCGAAAAACACTTTTTGAAAAATTCAAGAATGTTTACTCATAATTTGCTAGCTCTCAAGTCTGTTTGGGTGCTCAAAACCAGTCTAAAGTTTTTACAACGCCCTGGTGTCAGTAAAAGGCAAAAATACCCCAAAGTGCCTCAGTCTAATATGCTAGGTGTCCTCTCTCTGCTCATAGCAGTGAAAAGGCTTCTGGAGTTTTTTAGACAACAGAGAGAATTCCAAACATTGAAAAGCATAAACCAAGATGAGGATATTGCTCTACTTCTGCTTCATATTTGGGTAATATTAACTTATTTTTGCTGTATTGGATTACTTAAGGTGGAAATGTCTCCAAATTCAGAAGGCAGCTAACTGCATTACCGAAGGTAACTAAACAACTTGAGTAACAAATCAATTTCTGTGGTAATTCAAATAGTAAATAGTAAATTCAAATAGACTCTACAAACGAGAGTCATTTTTATTCCCTCAAACATATTGTTCCACAATAAAAGATGCAGAGCTTCTGAAGAGAACTGCCATTACCCACAATTCCCCCTCACAACGTTCCCTTTAATAATCTATTCTTAATTGTATATCTGCAGTTGTGTTTCTTCATGTGGTCATGTGAACAGCATATTCTGATTTTTTAGATTGGAGTAAGGTCTAGAAATCAGATTAAGAAATCAGTTTAAGAGAGCTAGATTTAAGCTCAGTAATCTGATTTCTCAGTGCATTTCTACATATACCCTGACTTTTTTTCAAATTTTTTGGTCTGCACTTACACGCATAGATAACCAGACAGAGAGGAGAATTGTCTCTGACACATAATATGAAGTTCCTTTGTTTTTCTGTATCTGAAAATTCATCAAGTACTTGTTTCCCCAGTCCTCACTGCAAACACCCGTCCAGAAGCTCAGGTCTGTCTGTAACTAATTGGTTACACAAGCTGAATCCAAAAACAGAAGCTCATTTAAAAATCTATCTCCATCACAGCAACAGTGAAGAGAAAGCTGTGAGAAAGGCAGCCCTGTGTAATATTAAAAAAAAAAAAAAAATTTTCAGGTAAAGCAAAGATGCATAAGAAATGCCACAGCAGGAAGTTTATATCAATATTTTCTGTGATATTACTGGCTGTTGTAAAGCAGAAATCAGATTATTATCAGTAAATGTGTGGATCAGACTACCCACAAAATCTTATTTGGTGCAGTTATTTGATTAAGCGCATGAAAAAGCCTCAGGCGTCCAAGGCTAGGAGTTTAAGACGGCAAAACTGACCTTGTTCTCTCTGGGTTGGTAGGATTACCCTCCTTCTAAATTAGCATAGTGCTATCAAATGCAGAGATCTGTAAGCTGGCATAATAGTTCTGGGCTGTTGGCATTTCCCTATAAATGAACTGAGCTGTCCAACAGTAATGTGTTGCAGTTACATGTCTTAAAGGAAGCCTGTGCTTGTCTCAACCTTCAAGCTTTGTAGTGTGTTATGATTAGAAGAGTGGAACTACCAATGACCAAAGGAGAAAATTGGGGGAAAAAAAAATTGTGGCCATCCAGATATGTAAAGACCATCGAGCAACAACATAAGTTTTCTTAGGAAGAGGTTCATATCCCAAATATCAAGACAACTGAAATTTCTATAGTAAATACATCAGAAAACAGAATAAAAACTCAGATGTGTAAATAAAGACTAGATTATGTAGATTTTTTACATTTTAAATATTTATTTGAATATATATGGCTACCAATACAATATTTTAGCTGATGATTGATCCTGACTGATATCTTACCTCTGGGTTTTTCTCTGAGCTTACGGAACAACTCCATTGCCTTCACCTCTCTGAGAACACAAAATTTAAATGTAAGAATAAAAAGTAAATGCATATGTGTACTGTACTGTTGTGGGTTTGCACTCACAATGATTCCAGAACTTCACCACTTCTCCAGGGATGTCTCTGCAGATCCACTATATCAGTCTGAAGTTTCATCATCTCCTCTTCCAACTTATTCACATCCTCTGTCTGCAAAAATACACATAAATATACACAATACACATTCATAATGCACAATACCTGTACCTATTTAATGACAGAGACATGCTCTTGTACCTGGCCTTGGATCAGTGCAGTTTGCTCCATATCTTTCCATCCACTCAGTAACTTCTCTGATGCTATAAGAACAAAGCGAAATCAACACCACAACACTAATCATGGAATGACGTTTTGAGAAATGATGAAACGTGTTTGTTTCACCTATGCCGGTAGCTCTCTGTTCCTGGTATTTGTCCATGTCTATGTGCAGGCTGGTTGTGAAGAACTCAAGTGTAGCTTTGAGTCTCTGGTGAACAGACACCATTTCATTCTTCTGCTTGGACAAGGTACCATTGTGCCTTAGCAGGCTCATACTGAGAGATAGGGAGAAAGATTGTGTGCACTGTCAGAAGAACTGTCACTGTGGTAGTACCCTCAAGGGTACATATTCATACTTTTAATTATGGAACACAATTTCACCTTATTCTATTATGATTGTAGATTTTAAAATTGTACTGAATTCATACTCCCAATTTCACCTCCAGGACGTACAATATTTTGTTTTATTTTACACAGTTCTAAATGAAAGATCTCTAAAGAAGGAACTGTTATGTAAATTTTAGGGAACACAACAGGACTTTAAAATCACTGTTCTTTAAAGCTTTAAAGGCACATTTAAGCAGTCCTTTTAGTGACCAATAATGTACCTCTACCATACAATTTCTTACCAGAGTGTGTGATAAAAGGGAGAGTAACAAAAATGTTCTTATTTTATATATAATTTTTTAATCTGATTGTGACAATCCAAGAATATTTTGCATAGAAATAAGAAACAAAATCCATGCAGATAATAACTTTCATGCATGCGCCTAGTTTCAGATTGTGTCATAGTACACACAGTAAAATTTCTTGAATATATCCCAAAATATGTGTGACTGAAACTCTGTCTCAATTCATTTTCATTATGCAAATGTGTGCGGCTGTCTTACATGGCTGCCTTCTGGCCCTGCTGAAGCTTCTGCCAATCCTCCTTCAGTGCTCTTATTGTGTGCCAGGCTTGGCCACATATTCTCCTTTGAGGACTGTATGGTAGCATTCTCTTAGGCTCAGTTTCTTACACAACATGATAAAGAAATATTAGATTGAGACTTGAGCAACTGTGTAACACCTTGCTAAAATCAATCAGTGACTGTTTTGAATGTGTAAATGGTGACTCACGGATGAATCTGATGTTCTCAGGAAGTATTCGAGGGCTGAATTGGGGTTCGTAGTTGCAACAAGAGCGATCAAACAAGAAAACTAATGGCACATCTGCCCGACGACCATCAACCATCTAATAAGCAGAAGATAATATGTGTCTAGCCTCAGTCAAATGTCAAGAATAATGTAAAGAGCAAATGCATTTGAACTGCAGCATTTGACACTCAATTTGAAAAATATTTCTTTGACTTAAAAATAAATACATACATAATTTTATATTGTTGCTGTCTACAGAAATAAATATATTTGGAAATTTCTCAGATTTTCCAGTTTTAGCATTCAGAAATGCTCCAAAATGTATTGAAAATATATTTACATTGAAAATTGAATAACATTTTTTTGCCTTCCCTTGTAAAGTCAGAATACATGTTTTCTTTCAGACAGCAATATTATGTAATTACTACAATCAGTAATGTAATAATTATCTATGGAACAATTAGAGTATGTTATGAAACATAAATACATTTACATATTTCAATTCTGTAAGTCATTAGTTTCAATTTTCAGAATGGCAAAATGTACCAAAAATGCATCCAAAGTTTTTTAGTCCACAAAATATGTTTTTTTGGGCGGCAAGGTGGCGCAGCATGTAGTGTCACACAGCTCCAGGAACCTGGAGGTTGTGGGTTCGATTCCCGCTCCAGGTGACTGTCTGTGAGGAGTTTGTGTGTTCTCCCCGTGTCCGCGTGGGTTTCCTCCAGGTGCTCCGGTTTCCTCCCACAGTCCAAAAACACACGTTGGAAGGTGGATTGGCGACTCAAAAGTGTCCACAGGTGTGAATGTGTGTGTGTCTGTGTTGCCCTGTGAAGGACTGGCACCCCCTCCAGGGTGTATTCAAATGTCAATTTGAACAGGATTTCTCATCTTATTCTAGTGAGTTATGAGTGAGAAATTATTCATTGTGATTTTTAAGCCATCACTCACAGTATAATCAATTGCACACTGCATGACATTATTGTGTGGCTCTAGGGCAAGTCCTGCTTCCAGCAACAACTCCTGGTTGAATGGAGAAATGTTTGTGTCCTGGGCAATTTTTTCTTGAAGAGATGCCACAGTTTCAGCTGGCTGCACTGGGTAGGTACAAATCTCTGCTGAGGTCATATTCAGTACATGGACCAGCTAGAGTGGTGTACAGGGAAAAATAAATAGACCTTTTTAGTCATCAGCCTTTAAATCAACCCATATTAAGTCAGCTAAAGGTTTCTTGCCTTAGTCATAACCTTGATGTTGACTTTACCTTCAGTTCTAGGATTTGCTCTAGTTTCTCAAAACAGCTACCAGATCCACTCTGAGAATCTTTTCCTCCTTCCTGGAATTTCTTACTCTTTTCTTCAGAGTTGTTATCAGTTCCTGCCTTAGTGTCTTTACCCCTTTCCTGAGGCGACCATCTCAGCATCAGCTGCAGCCAGCATTCCAGTCTTCTAGCTAACACTCTGAACATACACACACACACACAAAAGACACAACAAATAATTAACTGGATAAAGTGATATTAAAAGGACTTTAAACTGTTCCTCTGAGTTGTGACACAGGGGTTAAATATTCATGCACTCTAAAAGTGAGTGTTAAGGGAACTTCAAATATCAAGGCAATATTATGTAGTACGATGTTTTAATGTGTGGAATTGTGCACAAAATTGTGTTTGAAAAAAAAAAGAAGGAATTGGCTTTTCTCTACCGACTTTTTTCTAAAGTTCATTTTGTTTGACCAACGTTTATTTATTTGTTTAAGCCCCTTTTAATTTTTTTCAAGATTTCTTCATTCATCCCACATTAGGCTACCAATTTTGTATTTATTTATTTATTTATTTATTTTTTAAGAGAACATTTGCTAAATTTCATTTACAGCAAATAGTAGACAGACTGAGTTGGAATACTACTATTACATACTATTGAATGTAACAATAATTAACCTCACCAACAGATTTTACACTATAATAGCCACAAAGACAATAACACATTTCCCTTCCATCTGGGAAGCACTCACTTGTTGAGGTTGTGGGGCTGTGGTAGGTGTTTGGAGAAGTGCACCTCTCCTGTCAAATCCTCATAAACCACAATGTCATCCTCATGTTTCTGCTTTAATTTATTATGCCTAGACAGAGAGATTTTGTGAATATGAGAAAATTTTATTTTGATGGCATCTACAACATAGATAGGCCGGAGCTAGCAGTGGTTTACCTTTTTTAAGAGGGTTTATATTTTTAATATTATTGGCTAAAAAGTACTGGAGTGTAGCCAATAACATTATACAATCAAAAAATAATATACATCACAAAAGCAGGATTTCCCAAGAATATTATCTTAGCTCTGCAGTGTAAAAACAGGACGTATCCATTATTGAAGACTTTAAGGGTTTATACATTGCCTATTTTCCAGGAACAGTGAAACGTTTGTTTTCACATTGAATTAGCACATAAATGCTTGGAACAAAACTTTACTTTTGCTACCCTGAGTGTTTCCAGTCTCCATGGTTGGATTTTACAAGAAAATATCATGTGCCCCTAGGACCTCTCTAATAAAATGCTCTCTCTTTGTAGACCAAAAATGCCTAGGTCCTTTTGAGACAAATATAAAATTATTAAATTTAATATAAAAATGAAAAATAATTCAGAAAACTAGATCCAGAAAATTTGATTCTGGGAGTATAGTACCAGGGCACAGGTTGCCATGTGGGCAGAAATGGTCTGAAGCCTGTGATGCACTCAAACACCAGAGTACCAAAACTCCAGTAATCCACTGTCACTGTGTACTTCTGCTGCTCCAACAACTCTGGAGCCTGATTTAGAAAGAAATAGGGAGAGAGAGAGAGAGAGAGAGAGAGAGAGAGTAATATGTTTGATGTAATGATAATTGAATAATGAGAGATACAGTTATTTACACCTGGCATTTCCATGTGTCATCAAAGTACCTCTACACCCACTTGTACTTGGATTTCATGACTAACATATTTCCATGCGCATTTACTACGTCAGTGCGCCACTATGACTTTCATCATATAAAAAATCCCACAATACTTTGTTTGTGTAAATGTAAGAGCAGTTACAAACGTTTAGACCACATGACTTCATAGTGCAGCTTGTAAACAAACAGGAGAGCACAACAAAAGTTGCATTCCTCAATGCTATGAAGACATGGTTCATAATTTCTTCATCTTTACTGTTGGACACTTTTGTGTTTACACTACAATCCTTTTACAATCCATGTTTATACATGACAACACCTATTTTGTCATGATTCACTTAAGATCAGATGATTCAAGACTTATGGTAATGGTAGGTGTATTCAGAGTCTGAAACTACTTCAGCTCAAAACAGAAGACTTTGTATGATGCAATGTTTTTTAATCTTTGCAGAACTTAATTTTGCATATTGTTAATCAGAGATTTTATAAAATATTATTATTTTTTTTTACAGCAGATACACTACACAATTTTCCACGTTCCATAGTTGCATTATATTATTTAAGTGTAATGTGGCTGAGATGAGCATGCGAAGGGAGTTAAAATGACATAACAAAGCTTGAAAACATCAAAACCAAGACGTAACATAAGAACATTGAAAACTAAGACAGCAGTTACATAAACAGAGAGAATGGAACAAAAATTATTCACACCTTAAGATACAAACCGTGCAAAGAGAACAAAAAAGTCAGCTGTGAGCTAGGTTACGCTAAGAGTTCATATATGTGGAGCAGGGCTACAGGACACATGAGGGACCAAAAGACACAAGGGTAATATATACACAAGATATAGGCAAACCATGACGCAAAGAATTTTCTTTGGTTGAACCACAATATATAAGTCAGTTGACTTGTACATGTATGTGTGTGTACATATGAGTGTGTGTGTGTGTGTGTGTGTGTGTGTGTGTGTGTGTGTGTGAAGAAAACAGCACAGGTCAAGTTCAAACTCACCAGATATTGTAGGGTCCCCACAAATGATGTGCATAAACTGCTTTGGTCCAACTCTTTGGCATAACCCAAGTCAATAATTTTATGAATCAACTGAAATAGAAATGGGTTGTGGGTAAGCAAGAAATGAGACAAATATCAAGATGAATTCAAATGTACACAGTATTATGCAAAAGCTGCCATGTAAATATATTTCTCATGTATATCTAAAATGGCTATAGGAGACATTTTGGTGAAATTATAAAAATATATAAAAACATAAAGGGATTAAGCCTAGTCCTAGATTACACAGCATTTTAAATTGTGATTTTTCATTCAAAAGAGGATATAGTCCAGGACTAAACATAATACCTGACTGGAAAACCAAAACATAGAGATCAACTATGCACGATTTAAAAGAGTACCAAAATTGTCACCATCAAATAAACAGAACTTACTTAAACGGAAAGGAAAGACAAACAAACTTTTTCAAAGTTTTTCGTGTGGGCTTCTGTGTCATTTATAATATTGTATAATATAAATGTTGTGTGCTATATTCTGATAATTTCTATTTTAAAAAATGTGCTAAACGGCTGTTTTATCATGAAAAAAAAAAATACTAATTTGCATAATTCTGTACACATGCATATACGTATTCACACACATACAGACTCTCTTTCAAAACGAACCCTTTTTTCTCCCTGTTGGAGCACAATGTTCTCTGGTTTGAGGTCCCTGTGAATGATCCTGTTCTTATGGAGGTACGTGAGTGCAGAGGCTGAAACAAGATCCCACAGAGGTTACTTAATCATCAACCAACACATGACTCACCTATAAACAACTCTAAAGAAGACATATATTAAAATTCTTTATAAACCCCTATTTAGAGAGAAATCTCATTTTCTAAGTTAAGGTTTAAATGTTCATTGACGTGTTCATTCTTTTAACATGACCCTTCAGGTTACAAAAGCATGAGGTCAATTATGCTGTCATGGATAAGCCCACCTGAAAGCCCTTTAAAAAGTACTAAAGATATTAAATAAGATAAATATATTAGTGTTTAAAATAAATTTGAGTGAAGTTTGGAATCATTTTCCTTATATATTTATTTTATCTAGAAAAGGTATGCACTTAAGTAAATATTTGGGAACCATTGGATTAGAATATGGATTTTCAACCTATTCCAGATAAAGCCACACACATTTACCACCAGAAAACCTCAAAACACACATTAAACAAAATTAAAATCTACAAGAAACTGATTTGTTTTTTATAAATATATATATTTTAGAAAATTCTCACCACAGTGATATGTGGGGACTAAGACAACTATATGCAGCATGTATAAAATATAAATAGAACATAACTATTTAAATATAGGCTATAAACAGATACATCTAATGTGAGCTTGTTTTATACCAGAAATCAGAATAATCACATTTTTGCACCAATCAGTTATGGGAAATCAGGAATTAATTAAACATAAGCAGATGCAGCAATATTTATATTGCCATTTAAAATGATACTTTTTGTTCATTTTCATGAAAAAGTGCCATCAAAATGTTCACTAATAACACTGGATTACTATAGTGCCCTGAGGACCACCAGAGGGTGCTTCATGGCAAACTAGTTTACATTACCCTGATTTAAGGAAATTATATGTAAATTTAAATATATTAGTAAATTAATATATTACAAAATAAATAAATATATTAATAAAAACAATGTAGAAGTGCAGTTAGAAAAGCATATTCCTGGAGCACACATTAATATACAATACAAAAGAATAATTCTGAACCCAGTACAAGAGGAAGTGGGTTTGATGATGAGCTCATGCTCACATTTACATTGTAATATTGATGTCATTTTGGTGGGTCCCTATTACAATATGTAATGAAGTGAGTTAATCGAATATGACTTGTATGTGAGTAAGAGTGAGAGAGAGAGAGAGAGAGAGTAATAGCGCTTTAGCCATGACCACAAATAAAGGGTCATACTCATACTGGCTAACACATTTCAGACGGAATAATGCTTGTGAGCTTTGCATTGAGAAGTTCAACTGCTGTGTCTCATGTGCCACACCCTGGACCTGCATCCTTTAGGTAATAAATCATTTCTACAGGAATCATAATCCCAAGGGATAGTCAGTATAAATCACACTATGGCCATGGGGGATGGGGAAGTTAGCAATTCCACATATGTCTACATAAATGTGGTCTCATTTCAGCGTGAATCACGCTTCCCATTTTTCCCAAGCTTTTGGAAGCACTGAAGTGTGTCAAATCTGTATATTCTCACAGCATAATGTGTGACAAATGCACTAACCTCATCATTATTCTGACAAGGTTTTATGATGTAAATGACATTGCACTGACGTAAGAGACTTTAAAATAAATCACAGATATATTTTATAACAGCTAGTTTAAATAGTTTTTAATACTTTAAATAGTAAGAATGTTATGTTTCATTTTTCTAAATAAATTTTATAAATTGTTGAGTAATTTTGATTAAATTTTGGTTACATTTTTGATTAAGTACATTTTAGAAAGCAAGCATTTTTTGCACATATATTTAATGGGGAAATCTATGCTTGTAGAGAAACGCTGTTGTCTCTGGTATGTTTATGTACTGAAGCTCTGCATCTTTTAAGGTGCAAAGTTATGTTTGAGGAAAACAATGATTCATTTGTACATGACTCATGTACATGTATGGTTTTGAAGCACTCTACAGTAATGTAGTTAGCCATCTCTCCAATTTAGAGACATTTCCAACTCAGGTAATACAAAACAGCAAAAATAAGTCAATATTACCCACCTGTGGGGCAGGAATAGAACAATAGACTTATCTTAGTTTGTGCTTTTCAATGTTTGGAGTTCTCTCCATTGTCTTAAATACTCCAGATTGCCTTTCTCTGCCATGAGCAGAGAGAGAGAAAGCCTAGCATTGGACCAAGCCACTTTTTTTAACCCATTTATAGACAACGGGGCTGCGTAAACAAATTAGATCAGTTTTGAACACACAAACCGACTGGAGAGCTAGCAAATGGAGAGGAAACATCCATAGATTTTTATAAAATGTATTTTTGGATTAAAATCATGAATGTCGCTTTTGTATGTGTATTCATATATATGAGAAAATATAAGTATGAAAATTATCATTAAAATTTAAAGGCATGAAAATTAAATTACACTATATATGGTGTGATGAATTCCCAATGTAGGAATGTTTCAAATAAAGTCCTACTAACATTTCTTATGTATAATACACATATGGCATATAAGGAAAATTTTATGTGAGAATATGATGCATATGTGTATACTCACAAATATCTCGCAGCAGGATTAGAATGGAGCCTTCTCTCATTCCACAGCAGTTTTCCAGCAGATTGAGATACTATATACACAGGAAAAACAGGAGATGTCATCTGGTTAGGCTCAAACCTACGTCATTAAACATTTATCAAGCACATAGTTTACATCACTGCACCTTGCGGAGGTCTCCTCCCTGGCAGTACTCCATGGCTAGCAGTGGTAGGTCATTAGTGGCAAGTTTTTGTAACTCCTCCGGAACCCCCCTTGCTGCCACCACATTCACATGATTCAATCTGAGAGAAAGAGTGTGTAACTTAACACTTCAAAGTACCAAAGCATTAAAACAAACAGTTATTCTGACAGAAGTGCAAGATCCATATAATCCATCAACAATACAACTATGACCATAAGTAAAAAAAAATTCTCATAACTTGTATGTTCTACATTATACAGGCTTGTTTAAGCAAGGCACTAAACACACAACTGTTCCCCGGGTGCTGGAGAAGGCTGACCAATGTGTGTGTGTGTTTGTGTTCACAGCCCCTAATGCACTAGTGTGTGTGTGTTTGTGTTCACAGCCCCTAATGCACTAGTGTGTGTGTGTTCACTGCCAGGTGGGTTAAATGCGTTAAATGTGTAAGACACACTTCATTGTATGTTGTACAATGATAAATAATTGCACTTTATAGTGGTATTTACAATGAAGGTGATAGCAATTCATTTCATAATAATCAACAAAGATTAAAAATGAAAGTTATTTGGAGTATAAGTAATAATCACTTAGAATTAACTTAGAAAAACACAGAAAGACATGAAATACAAACACAAGGGTACAAGCAAACATGTCCCCCACAAAAAACAACACAGCTGTTGCACACACCCCTGTAACAAACTGGCCCTTAAGAGTACAACAAGGGCTGAGAAAATTTTTATTAAAAATGTGTTTAGATTTTTTTATTACATAAACCACTGAATGGTCCCACCTTATATTCATTTTCAATAAAGAGGACAAGTGCAAATAGAAGCAAATTGAATCCAGACCAGACATGTAATTGAGAAAAAAAAAAAAAACAAACAAAAAAAAAAAAAAGAAACAAAAAAAAAACCCTGTCCAACCAGAGAATCATCTGTAAATTTAAAGGCTTTTATGGTATGACCAAGGGAGTACCTCTGAAATGTTGGAATAAGCAAAGTTAGGTGTGTATTATGCAACACATCTCTGTTTAACTTTACTTTTATTAATATTAATGACTTATAAACAGTTTCATCAATGAGACAAAGTTTGAAATGTGAAATATTGGATCATATAGAAACTTACAGACTACAATTAAAGTAGTGGTAACAAAGTATACAATGTATAATATGCAAATACACCAATTTCTCCTAGTAAACAAAAAATAGTAAACCTAAGAAATGTTTTCTTCAAGGACTACTCTGCCTTCTGATGGAATGCATGCACCTCTGAGTGTATATTAAAAATATGTTTCAAACCAAAACCTTATTTCAAAACTAGCATTTGAGGCATTAAGTAGCCTAATCATAACTACATATAATAGCTTTCTGTGAGGTAACCTTTAAAAGCATTGCATGCTGTGGATATGTGATTTCTATTACCACCACTGTAAACAATCCTGATTTGGTCATTTTTCCTAGAGAGCATTTTTTTAAATCAAACTACTTAGTTTGATTATCAACTTAAACTGAAAAATATGAACTATCTGGCCTAGTAGTTCAGCAGGTCTTATAGTTTGTTTGATTCACCACAGTAACACATTCACTGTCCTATACAGGCCACATGTTTTTAAAGGGGATTGTGAAATGAGCTTGGTTTGGTGTTATCATTACATGACTCCCTTTGGAAAGTCATTGACGCAGAGCATTCATCCTAAACAAGTTTTATTAAAGTTATTTTAGAACCCTACCGTCTCATGCGTCACACGTCATGATGGCATGCCCTTTTCCAGTCGTGTTATTAATCATTTCTTTATTGGAACTACTAAAATTAAAGAAAATAAAGACGGATGTTTACATAAACTGTTTGGAATATATCTGAGAAGCCAATGTATTTTACTAAGAGTTGGAATGTAAACAATAGATCATCAATTGTCAAAAAAAAATAATAATAATAACAAAATCATTTCAGGTTCTGTTTCAGAAATCTGCATTTTATAGCTCAGGCAGGTTTCACAGTTATTTGGTGTGTGTGTTTTTTTTTGGATGAACTAGCCAGTATGTGTGTGCACTTGTAAAGTGCTTATGTTCAGAATGTATGTTTATGTGGAATAACTTTGGTTGGGCTCAAAGTACCATGTGGGTCTGTCTGTATGTGTGTCTTAGGGGATGGTCCCTATGTTTTGTGTTGTGGGTGTAGGCTTAAGGTTTGTGGCTTAAACCAAGTCTGGGGGCAGAGAGCTATAAATTGTGACCTAAATAACAACCTAACTCCCCTTACCCAACATCTGTTCCTTCACCACCCGAACACAGATACACACTCTGTTACTTCCGTAGCAAAGTAGTTATTGCCCATTTTGCTGTAATAGTACAGTAAAGGAAGAATATGCACACAAATATTTCAATATAAACCTATATTTCAGGGCAAACCAAAGACAACTTTGTGCCCACTACACCATACTAAAAACTGAAAAACTAGAATACTAGCCTCTATAAAGGAACAAAGAATGTGCCATTTCTGACAGCCAGTTTTTTCATGCTTATCAATCAATGCCAATGCGTGAACATTAATACAAATTTAGAAACTATATGCACCTTCTGTATTAACTGAAATTATATTACTCACAAATTAATACAGGACAAAAATGGATAATTTAATTTTCTAATTAAAATCTGAAATAGACTGAAAACCTAATTTTGAGAGTATTTCACACTGCAAATATTTTATTATGAATGTCTTCTTTATTATGAATATATATATATATATATATATATATATATATATATATATATATATATATATATATACACTGTATTTTCATGGACCAAAATTCCATTTACAAACTGAATCAGCCCCTAGAAGCTGATAATTATTATTTACCTTTAATATACACTCTTATTAATTGTGGCACTAAATGCATGTTTGATCATGTAATGTTGTTAAATGCTTTGTATCAAAAAATGTTGTAACAAGTAGAAACACTGTGTAGTTACATCCCTAATCATAACAGAATCTTGTAAATGGGTAATAATTACATAATATATATAATTAAGAGACGACAAACAGCAGCACTGTATAAAACATGAACATAAATGTGCTTACAGTACATTCCACTGAAAAATTAAAACATTTGTTGTAAGGATGTGCAAGTTAAAAAGCAGCACTATTTGCCTATGTCTATTTTGAAACAAAAGCATGCTGTTACTCTCATAAAACTAATGCAAAGATACAAGTGCTCTGAAAACAGGATTAGCCAGAAGGAGCTGTGATGGAACTAAGAAAACAGTGGGCATGGGGGTGGTTTCTAACCAAGCTTGGTTGCGACAGTTTTAACTATGTCGTAAATTTGCTTTTCGTTTTTTCACCCTCAACCTCTGCTCCCATATATAAATAGCTAAATAACAATGGAAGATTTTGCTTAGGCTCAATGGAATTCATTTAACTCTAGTAAACACAGAAGAGATTTTAAAGTTTCATCATTAAGTGGGCAAGGGATGGAAAGAGTGACAATAACCATGACACCAAACATCTGCACACTATATTATCTTTTTTTTCCGAGGCATTCATTCCCTCTGTGTTTACATGATGGCAAAACAAGCGCTGAGCAACCTGTCTTTCAAGCTCAGAATACTTCTGCAGGACCAATAAAGTATGTCTACATGGACTGAATAAATACTTTAATAGAAATACACCTAAGAGGAAGTGCACTGTTGTGAGACTACTGAAAAGACTAAGTGAAAAAGACATGAAGTCATATTATTTCAGCCTATTGTTTTGTCTGAAGCGTAACCACATTGGTCATGTTCGGGTATTGTAGAAGAGGTTGGCTTTAGGACACAAGAGTTCTTACCTCTTCATAATCTGGATCTCCAAACACCATCGCTCCTTATTCTTGGAACTCAGTTCTTGACGACACTGCTTTATAGCAATCTGTTCATCAGTGTCCTAGGAGCAGACAGTAAACTGGTCATGTCAAAAAAGTAAAACTTAAACTGAAATTAAGAGAGACATTCATTACAAAATACCAGTACCACATAAAATGTTTATAGTGGATAAAACCGTCTGAGTAGAATAATGAGAACACAGTTACATAAGTCACAACAAATATTGTTGCAGAGGCCTTGAACTAAATTTGCTATTGACTGAAAATGTTGTTGCTTTTTTTAATCATTTATTAAACTTTCTGAACCAATCTCTTGCCCACATCTTAGCCCTTAGACTGCTGGCTTGAATTTGACAATTAAAAAAAATAATAGTCCAGTAACTAGTCCAATAGTCCAATAACTGTAATAGTCCAGTACAGGTTGCCAAATTCTTAATTATTTAAGGGAAATTAATTTTTTATTAGTAGAGTATGCATTATCTCAGAAGAAAGTTACTGTAGAAAAAACTTTTCTTTTTAGAGAATAAAGCATAATTTTTTAGCTGTTAGACTGACATCATTCATATTTGGGTCTTTCTCTTTGTTATGGTGTCTATAATGAAATAGTTTGGATGTAACTGGGAAATAATGCTACTAGCTGACCCTTCAACCTGTAACTAGCCACCCCCAGCGAAATTCTGTTGAATGAATTGCTTTGTACTCTGATTATAGCCTGTTTAGTGTTTTATCAAAGCATGGAGAAAAACGCATATCTCACCATGTCCTTCATGGATAATATTTTTTCCCCACGAGAAGGGCACCTTTTTTGCAGGTGGTCCTGCACGGTGATATGCAAAGCATGCAGGGTAATGCAGTGTAAAATAATAAAACAGTAAATGGATTACCATTTTGAGAGCATTGACAGAAAACTGACATATGGAATTGCACAATCGATCCACAGACTTTATGTGTGAATGCAAGCCAGAGATAATGAGCCTCTCCAACATAAGAGACCAGAACTCGTCCTGGGGTGTGGCCTTCAGAAAATTTGGGACAAATGTGAACACCCTCTTACAATAACTGTCAACACTTTTATTCAATCCCTTTCCTTCATAATTTCCTATATGCCATTTCCTGCAGAATGGAAAGTGACTGACCCCCCTGGTTAAAGCTTTGTCCCTCTAATCATTCATCTCTAGTGACAGCCCTGGATGTCAGTATGAAAACTGATTATATGATGATTATAAACGTAGTGAAAACAAAGCTATTGAGCATTGCCATCTGTTGTTAATGGCAACAGGAATGTACATATTTTATCATATTTAAGTAAATTAGGCTGAAAGTCAGGGGTGCGCATTGATGTAAACAGACCCATCCATCCATCCATCCATTATCCACTGCTTATCCGGGTCCGGGTCGCGGGGGAAGCAGTCGGAGCAAATAAACCCAGACCTCCCTCTCCCCAGCCACCGACTTCAGCTCCTCCGGGGTTATACCGAGGCGTTCCCAGGCCAGTCGAGACATGTAGTCTCTCCAGCGTGTTCTTAGTCTGCCCCGGGACCTCCTCCCCGTTGGACATGCCCGGAACACCTCTCCAGGAAGGCGTCCAGGAGGCATCCGAACCAGATGCCCGAACCACCTCAACTGGCTCCTCTCGAAGTGGAGGAGCAGCGGCTCCACTACGAGTCTCTCCCGGATGTCCGAGCTCCTAACCCTGTCTCTAAGGGAGAGTCCAGACATCCTGCGGAGAAAACTCATTTCAGACGCTTGTACCCACGTTCTCGTTCTTTCGGTCACTACCCAAAGCTCGTGACCATAGGTGAGGGTTGGGACGTAGATTGAACGGTAAATCGAGAGCTTTGCTTTTCTGCTCAGCTCTCTCTTCACCACAACGGACCGGTACAGAGCCCGCATTACTGCTGATGCTGCACCGATCCGCCTGTCAATCTCACGCTCCATCTTTCCCTCACTCGTGAACAAGACCCCGAGGTATTTAAACTCCTCCACTTGAGGCAGGATCTCACTTCCAACCTGAAGAGAGCACTCCACCCTTTTCCGACTGAGTACCATGGACTCGGACTTGGAGGTGCTGATCCTCATCCCTACCGCTTCACACTTGGCTGCAAACTGGTCCAGCAAGAGCTGGAGGTCTCGGCTCGATGAAGCCAACAAGACCACATCATCTGCAAAAAGCAGACATGGAATCCTGAGACCACCAAACCGGACATCCTCCGCCACTTGGCTACGCCGAGAAATTCTGTCCATAAAAATTGTGAACAGAACCGGTGACAACGGGCAGCCCTGACGGACTAACTGCCAGCCATAAGAACCAGACTCCTGCTCTGTTTGTACAGGGACTGGATAGCTCGTAACAAAGAGCCCAGTACCCCATACTCCCTGAGCACCCCCCACAGAATACCCCGAGGGACACGGTCGAATGCCTTCTCCAGATCCACAAAACACATGTAAACTGGTTGAGCAAACTCCCATGCACCCTCCAGGATCCTAGCGAGGGTAAAGAGCTGGTCTTGTGTTCCACGACCGGGGCGGAATCCGCATTGTTCCTCCTGGATCCGAGGTTCAACTATCAGTCGGACTCTCTTCTCCAGTACCCCCGCATAGACCTTACCGGGGGAGGCTGAGGAGTGTGATCCCCCTATAGTTGGAACACACCCTCCGATCCCCCTTTTTAAAAAAGGGAACCACCACCCCAGTCTGCCAGTCCAGAGGCAGAGCCACCCCCCCCCCCCCCCCAGGGGGTCCCCAAGCTCTGCTTCCTCTGCGGAAGACGTGCTGGAGGGATTGAGAAGATCCTTGAAGTATTCCTTCCACCGTCTGGTGACGTCCCCAGTCGAGGTCAACAGTTCCCCACCCCCACCATATACAGTGTTGGTGGAAAACTGCTTTCCCCTCCTGAGTCACCTGACGGTTTGCCAGAAACTTCTCGGAGCCGACCGAAAGTCGTTTTCCATGTTCTCACCAAACTCCTCCCACACCCGAGTTTTTGCCTCAGCGACTGCCGAGGCCACGAGCCGCTTGGCTCCTCGGTACCTGTCGGCTGCCTCTGGAGTCCCCTGAGCCAACCAGGCTCGATAGGACTCTTTCTTCAGCTTGACAGCCCCCCTCACCCGGGGTTTCCACCACCAAGTGCGGGGATTACCACCCCAACAGGCACCGACAACCTTGCAGCCACAGCTCCGTTCAGCCGCCTCAACAATGGAGGTCCGGAACATTGCCCACTCGGACTCAATGTCACCAGCCTCCCCCGGGATGCAGTCGAAGCTCTGCCGGATGTGGGAGTTGAAGATCTTTCTGACAGGTTCCTCTGCCAAACGTTCCCAGCAAACCCTCAGCACACGTTTGGGCCTGCCAGGTCTGTCCGGCATCCTCCCCCGCCATCTGATCCAACTCACCACAAGGTGGTGATCAGTTGACAGCTCAGCGCCTCTCTTCGCCCGAGTGTCCAGAACATATGGCCGCAGGTTAGATGATACGACTATAAAGTCGATCATCGAAATGCGGCCTAGGGTATCCTGATGCCAGGTGTAATTGTGGACACCCTTATGTTCGAACATGGTGTTCGTAATGGACAAACTGTGACGGGCACAGAAATCCAATAACTGAACACCACTCTTGTTCAGATCAACGGGGCCGTTCCTCCCAATCACGCCCCTCCAGGTTTCACTGTCATTACCAACGTGAGCGTTGAAGTCCCCCAGCAGAACAATGGAGTCCCCAGAATGAGTGTTCTCCAGCACTCCCTCTAGGGTCCCCAAAAAGGCATGGTACTCTGAACTGCTGTTCGGTGCATAAGCACAAACAACAGTCAGAGCCCTTTCCCCAACCCGAAGGCGCAGGGAAATTACCCTCTCGTCCACTGGGGTAAACCCGAACGTACAGGCGCTAAGCCGGGGGGCTATGAGTAAGCCTCTCACCCTGGGCAACTCCAGTGTGAAAGAGCATCCAGCCTCTCTCAAGGAGATTGGTTCCAGAGACCATACTGTTTGCACCAGCTCAGGCTCTTTTCCCACCAGAGAGGTTACGTTCCATGTTCCAAAAGCCAGTTTCAGTAACCGAGGATCAGAACGCCAGGGCCCCCGACCCCGACCGCCACCCGATCCACAATGCACCAGACCCGGATTACTACCTCTCCCACAGGTGGTGGGCCCATGGGTAAACAGACCTAGATCATCAAATTATAAGCCCATGGGCATAGTTGTGTAGCTGGTCCCCAAGTAGCTATATTTTTAGTGATTTTAATTGTGACCGCAAGACTTTCTACATTCTCTCAGACATAACATACGTTATTAAATTAAGATTAAAACTGTTATTCAGTGCAGTTTATCTAGGAGGGACTTTGACTCCATTGGCTACAGCACTAAATAATGGACAGTTAACTCTGACTGCTGATTGGCTAAATAAGTGATGACAAATGAGAAGCGTGTTCTCTTCTTTGGCTGAGGGAGAGCTGTGGAGCTTCATCATCTTAACATTTTCACCTCATGTATAAAGACCTGGGGCTGTAGCCCTGTATCCTAGTGTTACCAATCATAGTGCTTTATTTACTAGTACCAACCCTGCAATGTTATTGGCTAAAAGACGTTCCAGGAGTGCCGATATTACACAATCATGGCACTCTGACAGAAGCTCCTCTGGTATCACTCTGCAATGCCACCGCTTACAAGACAGCACTGTGCCTGGAGTTTTTCAACCAACGGGGAAACCATTCATTTTCCTTTCTTGTTGCAAATGCGGGCCTTATATCTACCAAAAGTATAGGAGGCTTTCCCTCCACAGAAAAGAAACCATCAATAATTCGTTAAAGAGTCTGTTTACTAAGACCCCTCCATTGGAAGCATGTTAGGTGTTTGAGTTAGTTTTGTTCCTATTTATTTCATTCATTTTTTTCACAGGGAATATATATACATCAGACTGATTCAGATAAAAATTCGAGAAGATTTAAAGAGACAGAGCCTCATTCTTTTTTCATTTTAAGTTCAAGGATTAATTAAATTCAGATGAATATACTGCCAAGATTTTTATACCTATTCCAGTCCCTCCCACTTGAAATTGAAAATAAATATTTTATAGAATGGGACAAAATGCTTTTGCGGTTTATTTGACAGGGGGAAAAGCCTAGAGTATGTTTTAAAACATTACGATTAACAAAGGAAAATGGGGGTTGGGTCTTACCATCACTGAGAACTTATTATCAGGCAGCACAAACTAGAGTGGTAGTATGCTTGTTTAATTCACAATATCAGGCATAGTGGAAATCAATAGTGAACCTTAAAAAACATAATATACATCCTATATTGGCAGATGCAGATTTACAAAGGCACATAGATGAAATTAATAATTCATGGCTGAAATCCACACTGAATGTGCGGAAAACTATAATAAAAGAGTATAGTTTGACAGATCATGTAAACATTTTATAATGGGGAGCATATGATTCCAAATTTTTACAAACAAAAAAATTGTTACCAAACTGATTAAAAAAGATGTATAATATGTGTGACAAAGGGAATAACAGCTATGTGTGCCATAGTAGAGAGTTTATGAGTTTCCAAACATTAATAGAATATGTTCTGTTAGTGAAAGACTTTTATAGATATCTTCAAATTAGACATTATTTTGACCAGAAGGTAAAAAAGATTCGTGGGAATATATACAGATTAAATTAGTAGAATTATGCATTAAAGCATATAAAGCTGAAGATGATTCGTGTTATTTCTAAGACTTATAAAGCCCTTATGAGTATGAATACTAATCATACAACAGAATATGTAAAAGAAAGGTGGGAAAGGGGGGAACAATGGTAATTATAGATGAAGAATGAATAGCTATATGGTGTTCTCAGTTTAAGAGTACCAGGTCTATAAAATCGAAAGAATTTTGCTGGAAAAATCTCATCAGATTTTATATTACACCTCAGCAGACACTGTATATATAGCTCCTGTTGCCCCAGTATGCTGGAGAAAATGTGGGTGCCAGGATGAAAATCATTATCACATCTTCTGGGAATGTCTAAATATTCAAAGATTTGGGAAATATAAAAAGGAAGCCCTACAAAATATATTTAGAATGGAAATATCTATGAATAGTAAGTTACTCTACTTGGGTTATATTCACTTGGACAAAAGAAAAACAGATGAATATTTAAATGGCATTGACTAGGAAGTGGCTACAACCAGAAGGACTAACTGTAGATGATTGAATAGAAATAGCCAAAGTTATGTACATAATGGAAAGGATCATATTTTCAGTTAACTTAAGAATGGATTAATTTAAAAAACACTGGAGCAATTGGATAAAATATGTAACAGAATGAGACCTAATGTGATATCAGGACTATGTACAGGATAAATTAATTTATTCATTCATTCATTCATTATCTGTAACCGCTTATCCAGTTCAGGGTCGCGGTGGGTCCAGAGCCTACCTGGAATCATTGGACGCAAGGCAGGAATACACCCTGGAGGGGGCGCCAGTCCTTCACAGGGTAACACAGACACACAGATACACATTCCCTCACACCTACGGACACTTTTGAGTCGCCAATCCACCAACCAATATGTGTTTTTGGACTGTGGGAGGAAACCCACGCGGACACGGGAAGAACACACCAATTCCTCACAGACAGTCACCCGGCGCAGGAATCGAACCGACAACCTCCAGGTCCCGTGAGCTGTGTGATTGCGACACTACCTGCTGCGCCACCGTGCCTAAATTAATTTAATTAAGTTTAATTGTTTAATTAATTAAATTTAATTGTTAACTGGAAATTGGTAAAGTTTTGCTAAAATGATATTGTGATATTTACCATGCCCTACATTTATTTATTTATTTATTTATCTATCATCTATCTATCTATCTATCTATCTCCCCTTCCTTTATTGTTTATTTACTGTAAGAATGTAAAATACTCCCTGGATGTATATAGTTTAATAATATTGTTAATTAAATGTCAAAAGTGAAAGACATTGTTAAACAAGACGTAGAGAATTCTCTAACAGTAATGTCTGTATAAAAAACAACAAAGTTTTTTTTAAAAAAGGATTAGGAGTTGATTTGAAAGTGAAATGTGAGTGAGGTGTTTAATCAGTGGGCAAGGGTGTATTCAACATGATTGTATAGGAAAACTGAACAATTTAATTAAGCCATGTTAGCTAATACTTCAGAGTTATTTTTATTAGTGATCAACCGATATGGGTTTTTTGATGGCCGATGCTGATTTTTAGACAGCAGTAGTGGCCGATGGCCAATATGTAAAGCTTATGTAAATCCCATTCCTCAGGCAGTGACGAAACTAGAGACATTATCGTGATTTATTTTTACAGAAAACCCTTAAAATTTGTACAAACCGGATTCCAAAAAAGTTAGGACACTAAACAAATTGTGAATAAAAACTGAATGCAATGATGTGGAGGTGCCAACATCTAATATTTTATTCAGAATAGAACACAAATAACAGGTCAAAAGTTTAAACTGAGAGAATTTATCATTTTAAGGGAAAAATATGTTGTTTCAAAATTTCATGGCGTCAACAAATCCCAAAAAAGTTGGGACAAGGCCATTTTTTACCACTGTGTGGCATCCCCCCTTCTTCTTACAACACTCAACAGACGTCTGGGGACAGAGGAGACCAGTTTCTCAAGTTTAGAAATAGGAAAGCTCTCCTATTCATGTCTAATACAGGCCTCTAACTGTTCAGTCGTCTTGGGCTTCTTTGTCGCACCTTCCTCTTTATGATGCGCCAAATGTTCTCTACAAGTGAAAGATCTGGACTGCAGGCTGGCCATTTCAGTACCCGGATCCTTCTCCTACGTAGCCATGATGTTGTGATTGCTGCAGAATGTGGTCTGGCATTATCTTGTTGAAAAATGCAGGGTCTTCCCTGAAAGAGATGACGTCTAGATGGGAGCCATATGTTCTGACCGAGCGATCATCGCGCTTAAGTGTTTCACAATTCCCGCCTCTCTAGTGCCTCTCATTGGCCTGTTTCAACTTGGCCTGTTTCAATTGTTTCAATTCCTGCTGCAATGATTGGCCCGGAGACGCAAATAACGTGCGTCATTGAAATAGTGGGATGTGCTAACGCCGATGGCTGTCTGACAATGGCCACACATTGAAACTGTGGGAGGTGCTAACGACTGATTGGCCGATGGCTGTCTGACACTGGTTCCTCATTGAAACTGTGGGGATGTGCTAACGCCTGATTGGCCGACGGCTGTGAATGTTTCTGGGGGCGGGCCTTACAATGGTTCCTCTGAAACGAGTCGCTTCGCTCTCTCTTTCTTAGTTCTACAGCGAACAGACAACGATTAAAAGGTAAGTGCTGCTTCTCATTCATTGCTTAGACTTTAGTAAAACTTTTAGGATTGGGGTTTGGCGTATAAAGATTAAGGTAGCAGCGTTGTTGGTGCGTGTGTCGTTGTATACAGCGCAGCGTTCAGTAAACGGCTGGTGTAAACACTGTTTTATGTTTAAAATCTGCTTTTTCTCAATTACATTACACCAATTTTGTAAAATGTAGTAAAACTGTAAGTGTTAGTTGTAGGGAATGTGTTCTGGTAACGTTATTTTTCGTTGTAGGTTTGTTAAACGGGTTTACAATTGTGTTTACATGAATAAATTATATATCTTGGAATCTCAGACGTTAAACTGTTCATCTGAGTGGTTTTTGTTGTTGTTTAGTGATAAAATATGGAATTATAAGTGTTAGGTGTACAAAAACCATTAGATGTTGTTGTTTAGTGATTCAAATATTCTATTACATGCATCAGGATAAAAAACATTAGTTGTTTAGTATTAAAATGGCCAGTTATATGTATTAGATGTATAGTTTTAAAATATTGTATGTATTAGGTGTATAAAACACTAACTTGTTGTATGAAAGAGGCCATTTCCACTAATGCCAGCTTCTTTAAACCTCTTCTCTGTGTGTAATCATCTGTTTTGTGGATCTGTTTACCAAATTAATATTAGTTTAATACAATGAAATGCTTCCTTTTTTTCTTTCTGCAGTGTGTCTCTTAAATGCATGAATTTATGTTGTCTTGTCTTTGTATTGTTATGCTTAACAAGCCATTATGGACCCATTCAGAGGGAGTCGTTCATTATTATCACTGCCTTTAACACATCACAACTATACCTCAGGCATACCTCCTGGATGAGGTCTGGTGAGGTAAAACGAGGACCGCACTGCATCAGCCGTGAACCGGTCGGAGCAGGTGCTGCGGTGTTATACTGGCAACATGCAGCATGCCCTCAACCAGCTCAGTGAGGAGATGCTGGGCTGTAAACTGGTGGAGGACTACACCAAGCCCAGAGAGTACACAGGTAACGTTTTTGAACGCGTAACCATCGTGCTGTAACCATAAAGCCAATCTATTTTCACTCAGCACAAATAGCCACTGTTATTAAACTGCTGTGTGATCGTTTGAGTTTCAGGTGACCTGATCGGTGTCGAGTACTTCTTCTCCCAGCAGTGCAAAGAGCTGAGGGACGACATCGGCCGGGACCCGGATGCCCCAGATGGCACCCCTGATGACCTGTCAGAATGGGAGGACAAAGGATTCGGTAAAGCCCCGCCGTTGACCCTCTGTCATTGGATGATCCTATCCCGAAGGTGGCTGAGGCAGAGGCTCCTCCCGCAAAGTCCGAAGACGCTTCCGCAGACCCGGTCCTCCCCTCTCAAGCACCGGGAGCAGAAGAATTGCTTTGTTTTTTACACTATGTGAGCACTTAACCATACATGGGAACGGGAGCCCAATTAACCTGAACGTCTTTGTCTTGTCAGGTTTTCAGAGGGCCGGATGGAGCGCCAGGCTACGAATGTGTGGTGAGGCTGGCCAGGTACCCGGTGGACTTGCGCGACGAAGCCTGTCTGTCTGAGAAGCAGGTCACTGACATTGTTACTCTCTGGAACCGTCTGCCGGATGTCGACAAGCAACGTGTCTCTTACCAGCCGAGGCACAGGGAGCGGCTCCTTCAGGGACGCTTTAAGGCCAGCCATGCAAAGACCACAATCTCCAGCGGGGTCGAGAGCTTAAAGCGGTAGGTTAATCATACTTCTGGACAAGGAATTTAATGCTGCGTGATCTGTGCTGGCACATTTATGTTTAATAACGTGTTCTGTATTATTCTGTTTCTCCCAACAGCTGCTTGTTGGGTGAAGGCACGGGACCGGCGCAGTGGCCAGATGCAAGCCGCCTTGTGAAGGCCATCTGCTTGGAGCTGTGTGCCGTTCACCCTCATGGCCGAAGGGTCGCTGGAGCGAGGGTGAACCGCTGGGCTGCAATCCTGCAGGACTACGGCAGGATCAGGAGGCTGGTCCTGAAAAGCCCAGGTCTCGTGCAGGCAATGTCGCTTCAGCTGTATGAGACCAACCAGCGCACCCTCTCTGTGTGGTAAGACTTTTAAGCCGACTTTGTTTATTAACATCAATGCTTGGAACACTCTCTTCCAGCAAGCACTGAATAACACTGTTCTCTCTTTCTTTTCTTTTTTTTTAAAGGCACAACAGCATCCAGAAGAAATAGGAGCAGACGGTGTTGGCGATGGAGATTCCTCTGCCCAAGCCAAGCCTCACAGCTGCCGTTCCATTGCCACAGCCTAGTGAGGTGCCAGAGGAGTACCCTAGGACCTTTGCTTTACCCACTCCTCCGGACCTGTCGGGGCAAGCGGTACAGCGAAGA
Organism: Hoplias malabaricus; assembly: GCF_029633855.1. Classification (NCBI taxonomy): domain Eukaryota; kingdom Metazoa; phylum Chordata; class Actinopteri; order Characiformes; family Erythrinidae; genus Hoplias; species Hoplias malabaricus. The sequence continues at coordinate 22,344,471 of NC_089813.1, forward strand.
CGGCCTGCTACCGCAGCTCCTGCGTCTGCTCCGCCGGTGCAACTGCCACGGCCTCCGGCTTCCGGAGGAACTGTACTGTTCCTTCAGCCTTCGGCATCTTTGACGAACCAGCCGGCACTTCTCTTGCTTCAGCCGGCGTCTCAGCCATTCCAGCCGACCCTTATGCCAGGACCTCCCCAGCCAGCTCAGCCCGAGAGAAAATGGAGCAGGACAACAGAGTGGAGGAGACGGAAGGAAGCGGAAGTGTTGAGTAAACATCAGGGTTGTTCCACGCTTCCTGCCAAGTTCCACCAGCAAACCCACTATAGATGCTCCAGCTGTGGCCAACCAAAGACTTGGGAGTTCGGACATAGCAGGATAGGCAACAGGTCATTCTGTGCCACTGCTGAAGGAAAGACATTAGAGGAGTGGATGGCTGAGCAAGAGGAGCAGGGGGACCGCTGACTTTTTTTCACATGGACGCTGGTATTTGCAACAGCAGTACATCCACGTACATCTCTATACACACAATTTGACGCACAATCCACTATATAATTCAGACTTGCTACTTAACCTACATATGTACTTATCAATACTGTACTTATATATAGGATGTGATGAGACCTTTTGTAAATAAATGAGCCCTTTTTATTTATATGCAATTGTTGTGAACGTTTTCACAAACTTGGAAAACGAAGTACTTTTATACTTTTAAACCAGTTAAAATGTATTAACGTTTCTCGTGTCGCTCAATAAATTTATAGTATTTTACCATTGACAAAGCTCACACTAATACTACTGAAAACATACAATGTTTATACATGCACTAAAAAGCACATGTTGGAGTGTTTACGAATTCAAAATGCCCCAGTTCTATTGGTGTCTGCCTTGGCCATTGAGAGCCCACCACATGGCTACTTAGTCCAGAGTTGCTCCTCCTCTTAAGAGGGCAATGGCAGAGCGGAGGGGACGTGGGGCCCGCTGGTGCCCCACGGACCCTTTGCTTTGGTTTTTTCTCACGTCCGACGCCCTGGAGCGTGTCCTCGGCCGGTCACGAGACCCACGGTGGCGTCTTTAGGCCGGATCGGGTCGCGGGCCTTCGCGGGGGGGCTGAACATGGTTCTTTGCATTAATGGTGCCTTTCCAGACATGCAAGCTGCCCATGCCACAAGCACTCATGCAACCCCATACCATCAGTGATGCAGGCTTCTGAACGGAGCGTTGATAACAACTTGGGTTATCCTTGTCCTCTCTGGTCTGGATGACATGGCGTCCCAGTGTTCCATAAAGAACTTCAAATTGTGACTCATCTGACCACAGTCTTCCATTTTGCCACACTCCATTTTAAAAGAGCCCTGGCCCAGTGCAAACGTCTGAGCTTGTGGAGCTTGCTTAGAAATGGCTTCCTCTTTGCACTGTAGAGTTTCAGCTGGCAACGGCGGATGGCACGGTGGATTGTGTTCACTGACAATGCTTTCTGGAAGTATTCCTGAGCCCATTCTCTTATTTCCTTGACAGTGGCATTCCTGTTTGAGGTGCAGTGACGTTTAAGGGCCTGGAGATCACGAGCATCCAGTAGAATTTTATGGCCTTGACCCTTACGCACAGCAATTGTTCCAGATTCTCTGAATCTTTTGATGATGTTATGCACGGTTGATGATGATAACTTAAAAGTCTTTGCTATTTTACACTGGGTAACACCATTCTGGCATTGCTGCACTATCTTTCTGCGCAACAATGATGGAATTGGTGATCCTCTTACCATCTTGGCTTCAGAGAGACACTGACACTGAGAAGCTCTTTTTATACCCTATCATGTTGTCAATTGACCTAATTAGTGTTAATTGGTCTTCCAGCTGTTCGTTATATGCTCAATTTCCTTTTTCCAGCTGCTTATTGCTACTTGTCGCAACTTTTTTGGGATTTGTTGACACTGTGAAATTTTGAATCAACATATTTTTCCTTTAAAATGTTACATTTACTCAGATTAAACTTTTGATCTGTCATCTATGTTCTATTACGAATAAAATATTGACATATTCTCCACATATACTCCACATCATTGCATTCAGTTTTTATTCACAATTTGCTTAGTGTCCCAACTTTTTTGGAATCCGGTTTGTAAAAGAAACCATTTAGATCCTGAAATATATATGAAGTGGTCAAAAGCTTATGAAAACCACAAAAAAAATGTAGGCGCTTGTCTTATTTTTGAAAAAAAAAAATGTTAGTAACTATGAACTGAAGAGTTCATGAGTCCCATTACTTTTTTCTTTTTTAAAATTGTGTCTCCAGGGGTCTACTTTCATCAGGTAAAATTTGGAGTTGATACCTCATACTCATTTGAAGTTATTCAAGCTGGAGCAGTGTCTCTTTATATCCCAAGCTCTCCATAAAGAAAATTATTACTTTTACTGCAAAAATATAGTGTATATATCTTGTCTAGGCCTAATGTAAACATCTTAGTGTTTTTCTTTACTTTCTATGAGAAATTCGTCTCCTGTCTCTCACCAATTGGCCATTTACCCCTCACCAAACAGTAAAAACCCTTAGGTATGGTGTTTTATTCTGATGTACTGAGGTTATTTCTGATGTTTACACTTGTTTCTCACCGAGTACAGTGTTCCTTTAAATGACTGACATGTTAAAAGGCGAGAGCTGCACTCTGATTGGCTGTAGAGCAAGACACCCTCCCCCACACCCCTGCTGCATTTAAATGTCCTCAGTGGGGGAAATGTAAATAGTAAAAGACATCAAAGCTTTGAAACATGTTTATTGACTTGATTATTGTTTATGGAGCTTGTGGCTGCCAAATAGAACTGCTTGAGTCTCTCGCACAGTGTCTGGGTCTGTTAGGTGCTGAAAACATATGCGCTCTGCTGTGTGTTTGTCCCTCCTCCTTGGGTGTACATCACCATAATTCTGCCCCTGATTGGTCTACAGACTTGATTGACATGTCGTTGGAAAGCTGAGAGCCTAAGCTACGCGGCACTAGGTCCACTCCACGGGGATCAAATTTTAATTATTTTTTGAAAACGTACTATTTTTGGGGGATTTTTTTTTGGCCAATACTCTTGATACAAATATGAGGATTACTCATGAACGGTTTGACAGAGAGACTCAAATTTAGTCTCATTTTGAAGGGAACTATCTAAGGTAAGCACTGCTGTGCAAACTTTGTGTGTGAGCCGCTTGTGGGCTCAGTGACTTTAAGCTTTAATTTGGTACATTAACTGTCAACTTTGGACCTGTAGTACTTGAGATATACTGATGGATATAACAATGTGTGATTTTTTTTTTTTAGGCGCCACCGACCAATGAGTGAAATAAGAGGCTAAATAATGCTGGGTTTCTAGTTTTACAACTATCAACTCAGTCATTTATGTTGCAGATTATTGAGTGTATGTTACAAAGCAGTATGTTACAAAGCAGCAAGTAACAAATAGTGAGAGCTGAAGAACAGAAAATAATTCATACTGTTTTCTTTGATGAGACGGCATGCAGCTACAGGCTGGAGGCTTGTACTCATGTACTTGTGCTCAATGATGTCTGCCTGTAAGATGGCAAAATGGACACAAGGGGCGCTCTAACAGCCAGAATGACAGAGCTGCCCACAGCATTGCCTGTGTGCATTGTGTAAATATCGGCCTTATGCGCTAATATATCTTGCCGATATATCGGTTGATGACAAATTTTTATATCATATTTATATACTGGAATATGTTATGCTCAGATTGTATTTGGCTCTCTTGATGGTTCACATTAATAAATGTGAAATGTTAAAGAGTGAAATACTCTGCAATGCATGTACTGATGCAATAACGTATATGTGGTGCAACTGATGCAAAAACGTATATGTGGTTCCAACTCAAATGGTTCCTCAAGCCCTGTGCAGAGCACAATGTAGGTCATAAAATAACAGCCCCTTCACCCAAGTACAGCAAAATATGTCTTACACAAATTAATTTATATATAGCTATAGTTCCTTTTCTGACATTCAGTGTGCTATTTTAGTTCAGAAGCCATAGTTTCACATATGTAGGAAGCCATCTGTGACATCACCTGCATACTGCTGCTGGTGCTGGCTGATGACCACATGCATGTGTACAGGCAAAAAGAGGCATAAAATTCAATCTAGGACCACAACTAGAATCAGATTTGAGTTTGTGATGTCCTGATCAAATTTATTGACCCCTCCAATCCCGATCCGAGTCTTTTAATATCAACTATCTGCCGATTACATAGTCCTGATCTGATACTTTTATTAATCTCGATAGAACTGTTAAACGGTGCACACTTCAAGAAAATCAGCTCAGTTTATCTGCTTGACGCTGAATAGCTCACATTAAGAAAATAATTGGCTGTATCCAAGTTGTTGCTTAATATTTTTTATAAAATAGTAAACAAAAGGTGTCTTCAAACAACTCATATAAATTATTTTATATTTTTAACTCTATATGTGATTTTTTTATGTGTAAAAAAATTACTTTGATTCTAAAAGTCAGTCAGCTAAATTGTCATCACAGAAGTTAAACGAAGTTTTAACAGGACATGGTGCTAATATAAGTTACATTTTATAAAAGTAACGACCAAGGAGAAGCGCATTCTCTGTTTAGAAAGCTGAGGGAGAGCAATTTAAAACAGTATCACCTCAAAAATATGGGATAAAAAAGAAGGTTGACAACACAAATCACGTCCACCTGCGCTCCATCCCTGAATCCGACTTGCATGAATGTGACCTAAGTTCGAAATCAAAAAAGCTGATACAGATCAGTAAAATAATGCTGTGATCTGCCCCGATACTGATTTTTGAGATTGGATTGGGACATCCCTAGTTACATTAGCCTGGTTATGTGAACTTAGCCTTATTGTCATTTAAGAGAGTTTATTACATCTTGATGTTAGATCACGCGTTTGTTTAATGAGTTCTAGAGACTTTTATAATATTACGTCTTACTTACAATGTTTTACAGTTACGTCTTACTTAGTAATATATTATGTTCTTTATTAAAGCTAGGTCATTATTATCAATAGTTATCTAGATCAAATGAAATGCAATATTTTAATAACTATATGCATGATATATTTTTTCAGCTTGTCCAAGGAAAACACTGAACAACACTGGTGTGCATAGCAAGGTTAAAAATAGAAAGCCGCTGCTCTCCGTGTCGTGGTTACTGGAAGTGTCTGAGACGAAAATATAACTTTTGTTTTAAAATATATAAGCATTTTCTAGAGAAAGGAAAACATTACATTGTAGCGTAAGAACCTTTTCCCATCAGTGAAACGTGGTGGTGGTACTGTAAGTGTTTGGTACTTATTTATTCATCCAGGCCAAGATAGCTTGCCAACATTGATGGAACAATAAAATCCGAATTTTACCAGAGAAATTTGAAGGAAAATATCTGTCTAGGAACTGGATAATAATAGAACATCATACAGCAAAACAACAACTCTAAAAGGGGTGGCACCGTGCCTCCAAAACTGATTAGGCAAATTCTATGCAACACTCTTTAAAATAAGGGTGCTACAAAAGATTCTTTGAGCAATGCTTTAGGAGAACCATTTTTGGTTCCAAAAAGACCTAATTCTGCTAATACATTCAAATAAGTTAAGAAAAAATCTAAAGTGGTTCTTTTACAGCACTGCTCAAAGAACCCTTTGAAGCACCTATATTTTTAAGAGTGCACTGAAATCTGGAATCATATTCCTGTGTCATGAATAGTTTGATTCAGATGCATTTATTCAGATACATTTAAAAATGAATAATTTGATTTTAAATTATTATGTAATATATAATATAATTTTTATATAATTATTTACATTTATTTTCTATTCTTCATACTTAAACACAGGAAAAACTAAAAAAAAAAAAAAAAAAAACACTAGGGACTAAATTAAATGGATGTACTTTTGTTGACATGATGACCCCTGCTTCCTATCACCACCACTATAAAGACTATAAAGAGTCTCTACGATGGACCATTTTACACCAAACCACTCTGAATGACACATCTGTTTACTCAGCAACAAAATTCTGCAGAAATGTAGAAAAATCTGTGGCATTTCCTTTAACATGTTATGAGCAATTCAGATTTTATAAAGATCTTAGCAGCTGTATAAAAATGCTCCAGACCAAACATTTACCAAAAATAATCCTAACAATGTCCTAACAATAATCCAAAAATGTCCTAACAATAATTTAATACTAAATACTAATACTAATAAAAAACCATAATTTAATGTTTCACATTTATAACATTTACCAGAATTGAGATTAGTGTGAGCAGAGGCAGTCTTCTTTCTAAGGCTGCAGCTGCACAAACTGAAATTAACATTTTAATTGGTTATGAGTCAGACTATTGCACCTATAGGTCAGTGCTAGGAGAGGCTCTGGAGTAGTTCAAAGGAGTTTTTCTTTTCCTAAAAGTGGTGGAGTGTCCCCTAAGCACACAAAGTTCTACCAAAGCATGGGTAAAGAATAAAAGTGTAATGGAATGTCAACATCCTGACCTTAATCCAGTAGAAATGTTATAGAAGGACAAGAGCAATTTATGTAAGACTACCCACAACCATCCTAGATCTGAAGCTGTTCTGGCTGACGTACTAAAAGCCAAATTTTATATATTTATGCCACTCAGAAATGTAATGTTGGATAGTTCCCTTCAATAAATACATTACCATGTGTAATAGTATTACATAAATTAGTCTGTTTCTCTTTATCAAATTTTAGGATTTCTGTGAATGTTGCAGGTCATATTTATGCAGAAATAAAGTAAATTTTATAGGCTTAAACTTATAAATGCCATTGTATGTAATGTTGTAGATCTAAGGGTCAGTGAAGTCATGGATTAAAGTGGCACTACGCAGCTCAGAGTGGAAATTCTAACTAAGCACTATGATTTCCTTTCTCCTGTATTGTTTGTAATGTTACAGGCCAATGCCTCAAATTACGTCCGTACTGCACTCTGAACGGACATGATGTCATTTCACTGTAAAAGGGTGAGACTGAGGGTGAGTGTGCCACATAGGGCTGGATGATATGGCCAAAATTTCTATCACAGTATATTTGTTAGTTTCTGTCTATAGGATATAATCCGATATTGATATGAACAATGAAAAAACAAGAAACATGACATCGCTGACAAACCTAATCATCTTTGCTTTGTCAATATTAATATTTTTAAACTACCTTTAAAATAGAGTGCAAGTAACTGACTGAAGTGCCCTCTAATGAACATCAGTCAGTGACTGATGCTGTAAATAATGTATAATGAAATATTGAAAAAGTGCTTAAAAATCATGTCATTGTTATTGCGATATATATTGATATTGAATTACTGTCCAGTACTAATGTCACTGTTGGTTTCTTTGTATGCTTTGTGCTGCTAGGCTGATACTTCCAGCTCTCAAGCTGTCTGTTACACTGTATTGTGAATGTGGATGCCTTTAGCAACATGGTCACTAAATAGCATGTGGGGTCTGTTTACAACAAAGGAATGTGTTTAGAAAAGTGAATTACATAATAGCTGAAATATCTGATGTGATTTTAGCAATACAAGATGCCTGTACTTTAAGTGTTTGACTTAAAAAATTATTTATTAAAAAATGCTTGTGTCAATATTAAAACAAAACAATTTATTTCTATAATGCTTTGAAAAATGTATTTTTCTATTTTTGCATATTTGTCAGAACTGAATATTTCAGATGAATGTAAGACATTCTGAATACCTTTTCTACACCTTCTGTAATACTACAGTGGTTGAGTGCAAATGTGTATGCTTGTGACCGTGCAAGGCAGGAAATGACATAGTTTGAGGTAATTAAAAAGAGGATGCTCAAAAAGGATACACCGGGCAGTACTAAAAAGAAGTAGGGCTCAAATTTCCTGTCAAGCACCTAATTCTGGAAAGAAACAATTATGAGAATTTGAAGTGGTTCTTTTTTTAAATTTGAATTTCTTATGTAGAAGAATGAGGCATGACTAACTCAGAGGTCTGCTCCATTTACCAAAATCAAAAGTAAATCGGAATTATAAGCCTGAGCAGATGACTAAGTTGAGCATGCAATAGCTTCACAACTGCAGAAGAAACACACAATGATGGTAAATGCTAAAGATAGGATAAGATAGGTGACAAAATTTCTGTGTATTGAAATATTCTGAATAATATTTCTATGGCATAACCACAGATGTACCAGTCATGTAGTGTCTATGTCTATGCAAATTGGAATGAAAGAGCCTACTAAAGACAGTAAGAGTTTGTCTACTAGTGCAGGAAAGAAGATAATATTATTGTCCTATACCTTGTTCTGCCAACGTGTAACATTGCCAAATCCTCCAGTTCCAAGTCTCTCCTTTAGTTCCCAGGGGCCACAATTCTGAGGCTGCATTGGGGGAGCTCGGCTCATACTGACCCTTCTCCTTCAGGTCCAGAATTCACCACAGTCTTGACGGAAAAGGAGAGAAACATCACAAAGTCAAGAAAAGAATATGATAGATTATTTTATTTATTACAAATTTTTAATAGGTTACTATTCAGAAAATGAAGTGAACATAGCTCTTGTCTTGTTTTTAAAAGTTAATTTGCAGTGCAATAGTACAAATTATTGTGGCACAATTCATGTGGTGTTCATGTGATTGATAGATTCTTAAATATTTAAAATGGTTACTTTCTTAGTGGTTATTTAGATATTTTCTCATATGGTGACTTTGCATGGTAATTACTATGTTTCATATTCATTTGCAGGATTTTTAAACATATTTACGTTGTCTGGTACTGGTTAACTGCACGCTCCTGCAAAGGACCCTGAAAATTGTGACAGGACCTGGGAGTCCAGAATGCCAGTTTGTGTTATAATGCTTTGCCACTGGAGGCCACCTTTACTACTGTCGTGGTGTACTGTTCGGAATTTGGGACACGAAACATATTGTGACTACAACACCACAGACAGGCACTCTGGCTAAATTGTCTAGTGCAGCTTTAAAATCTCTGTGGGACACTAAGAGTTTAAAATCAGCATGTTTTTATGACTGCTAGATATTGTTTATTCCTTATCCGAAAACGCAGATAACTGTAAATGAACCGAATGTTCAGCTGAAATAATTTAGAAAAAATTTTTTACAGGGTTTTTAAATGATTATTTGGCAATCTATCCAGTAATATATAATCTAATAATATATTAAGGTAACAAGCTTGGGCTTCATCAACCTGAAAAACTTTACCTTAGCTGTTGTTTTACATTCACTACTTCTCTGGAACGAATATGATAAACAGTAACAATATCAATAAAAATCAATAGGATCTTTTTTTCTGCTGGTTTATGCGTCTGTATTGAGATACATTATGTCTAGTGATATTCGTTTACTTTTTGAAACCCGGACAAAACAGCGAAGTGGAAACTTTACCTTTACAACTGTATCGCCTCCCTCCACAGGAATTGTGTTTTTATTCGCCTACAGGTAAAAACGTCTTATTAAATGTGTGTATTATATACACTTTGCCGTGTTTTTTAAGTTTAGATTTATCGGCTCAGCATTGTGTAAAATGTTCAGGTTTAACATAACAACTTTAGAACCCTTCACCCAAACTCGCTCTACTTCCTGAAACTGTAAAAGTGAAAAGTCATTTCCCGTAAGTCTTGAGAGGTTCTTTCATAACCCACCCGTTTTAAGGTAAGTCCCGCCTTTTCTGTGCCCCTGCTACTTCTTACCAATACCAATACTAAAAAAAAGTAAACGTGTCTAAATACGGGTGGAAAAAGAAGCATCCCAACCTTTCCCACATTTTGTGGTCTTGTGATGATATTTTTGTGGTCCTTAAAACATCAAATGCTTTATAAAAGAGTAAGTGTGTGGTACGCCAGCTGCAAAGCTGTATTTTGCACAATCAGTAAACACTCAGTGTGCACATGTGTTCTGTCTATTCTGTAATGCATATTGCACAGCAGTTGCGCAGTCACTTTAATACCTGATTTATTACTCATAGTGTAATTCTTTTGTTCTTTGATTCTAGCACTGTCTGAAGTACATACTGACTTCACGTAAATATAGACTACACTATATTAACACAGTAACATAACACTCTAGTGCAGGTTACACAAAACTGTAACATGTTGTAATCTTGAACCTTAAAATCAATATCCACCTTAACACTTTTTGAAAAAACTGTTTTATATTATTTTTACCCAGCATATTCTGCCATGCGTGTAAATTTGTACAAGGGTGTAGAGGTGATGTGTCCCCACCAATATCCAGCGATCACTGAATTGTCCCCACCAATAATTTAATTCCCTCCAAAAAATAAAAAATGAAAAAATTAAACAAACCCTGACTTGTCAACGTCTCATTAACCTAGAGGTACAGAAAGTATTAAATCACATTCTCTACTCAAGTAGTTTGGTTGTTAGCCATGCCAAAACTGGAAGGAAAACTTTCCAGTCATAAGCGAGCATTACTGTGCAATACTCAGGTGCATCGTAGGTGACACCAAAGCCAAGAATGAGGATGGCGGCAAAAAAGAAGAAGGTGGACATATGGAGCTATTTTTCAAAGAAATGTGTAAGTCACTTAAAGTCAAGTTTGCTAATGAAATGAGTACATCATAATAACAGCAGGCAAAAAATCATATGTAGCTATGAATAACATGGTTTGGAAATTAACTGCACAACAAACTACCAATTGTCAGTTCCCTAACATTGTCGTTTTATCACATGCAGAGCAAAGGGGGTAAAAAAAAGAAACAGGCAAGAAACAGAGCCACCAATGTCAAGAGCAAATCTACTCCATTGAATTTGTAAATATATGTTAAATGTATTTTATTTTTAGATTTTAAGTGATAGACCAACACAGAGTAGCACATAATTGTGAAGTGGAATGAAAATAAAACATGGTTTTCAAAATTTGAATCAAATAAAAATCTGAAAAATATGACGTGCAAAAATATTCAGCCCCCTTTACTCTGTTATGTGAAGGACTCAGTGGTTTGTTAGAGAACACTAGTGAACAAACAGCATCATGAAGACCAAGGAACTCACCAGACCGATCAGAGATAACGTTGTGGAGAAGTTTAAAGCAGAGTTAGGTCATAAAAACATGTTGCAAGCTTTGAGCATCCCAAGGAGCACTGTTCAATCCATCATCCAAAAATGGAAAAAGAATTCTACAACTGCAAACCTAGCAAGACATGGCTGTCCCCCCAAACAGATCAGGCAAGGAGAGCACTGGTTAGAGAAGCAGCCAAGAGGCCCATGGTCATTCTGGAGGAGCTGCAGAAATCCACAGCTCAGGTGGGATACTTACTATAAGTTGTGAACTCCATAAATCTGGCCTTTATGGAAGAGTGGCAATAAGTAAATCATTGTTGAAAGAAAGACATAAGAATTTCAGTTTGTAGTTTGCCACAAGCCATGTAGGGGACACAGCAAACATGTGGAAGAAGGTGCTCTGGTCAGATGAGACCAAAGTAATACTGCTCATCACCCTGAACACACCATCCCCACTGTGAAACATGGGGTGGCAGCATCATGCTGTGGGGATGCTTTTCTTCAGCAGGGACAGGGAAGCTGATCAGAGTTGATGGGAAGATGGAAGGTGTCACATACAAGGCAATCCTGGAAGAAAACCTGGTGGAGGCTGCAAAAGACTTGACATCTATGACAAGACATGAAAACTGCTGTTCATCGATACTTTCCATCCAACCCTGCTGAGCTTGAGCTAATTTGCAAAGACATCTCAGTGTCTAGATGTGCAAAGCTTGTAGAGACTTGTAGAGACCCTAAATGACTTGCAGCTGTAATTGCAGTGAAAGGTGGCTCTACAAAGAGTTGATATAGGGGGGCTGAATACTTCTGCATGTCACACTTTTCAGATTATTATTAAAATTGTGAAAACCATGTATCATTTTCATTCCTCTTCACAATTGTTACTTTGTGTTGGTCTATCACTTAAAATACTGAAATACATTTAAGTTTGTGGTTGTAATATGACAAAATGTGAAATTTCAAAGGGTGTGAATACTTTTGTAAGCCACTGTAGTTGGGCCTACATGTGTTAAACTGGGGCTACATGTGTTGGGTTCAAGATGGGAATGGGCTTTGAGGTGGTTGGTACATGGGCTAGTAGTGGGACCCAGGTGACCTGCCTATATCAAATTAATGTGCACAGCCCAGTAGCTCTATATATGGGGCCCATGTGGTGGCCCAATGTTCAATTCATCCCTGACATTGGAGGGCATCCATATGTGGGGCAACCTGTGGGCAAAACGTGCTGATACACAGCTGGGCTGCCTGTCCAAGGGTTGGGTCACATGATTTATTGGGGACCGATGGTCTGGTTTCAAGGCACAGCACTAGTGTAAACAAATTAGAAAGAATAATATATTGATCTTGTACACAGCTCTTCTCCCTGCACTGGAAAGGGTCTTATAACACTCAGACTGTTAGCCACATTAGTATTTTTGTCATAGCATCTAATGGAAAACTGTTAGCATGTCAAACTCTAATCCGTTTCTCTGCTCTTCTGACAAAATCTGAGTGAGTTATTCATACACAGATAATATCGTGCTTCATACACAGGTCATTGTGCTTCCATAATTGTTCTATTGCACTCATGTTTTGTTTTAGTGTATAAGAGCCTACAGCTACACACCACATTTTTTTGGTCTCATTCTTTTGCTCCCTATTTACAGGGTAAATAATCTGATTCTGTTGTCTCTGCGCTCTAAGTGTCTAACAGATTTATGAAGGATATATTTTATTGGGATTGTCTGGCTAAATTATTTCTCTATTTGTGTTAAAGTTTAATACAGTAGTTCTCTTTTTCTGAAAGTGTGAATGATCAGTGGGTGGCACGGTGGCGCAGCAGGTAGTGTCGCAGTCACACAGCTCCAGGGGCCTGGAGGTTGTGGGTTCGATTCCCGCTCTGGGTGACTGTCTGTGAGGAGTTGGTGTGTTCTCCCCGTGTCCGTGTGGGTTTCCTCCGGGTGCTCCGGTTTCCTCCCACAGTCCAAAAACACACGATTGCAGGTGGATTGGCGACTCAAAAATGTGTGTGTGTCTGTGTTGCCCTGTGAAGGACTGGCGTCCCCACCAGGTTGTATTCCCGCCTTGCGCCCAATGATTCCAGGTAGGCTCTGGACCCCCTGGGTTTGGTTTAATTAGTTTTGTTTGTGATGTGTACTATGTAGGGAATATGGCGTTACTTTACAATGTAGCCCAAGCTACTTAACTGACTGACACAGACAAACAGAACTCTGTTTAACATCTACATTAGGGCTAAAAGTGTTGACATAAAAAATGTAAATATCACTGACTATATTTGAGTTGTGTGAGTAATTTTTAGGTGCCTGATATGGCTGCTACTCTGCACTGTGACATCAGCTGCAGCCCACACTTGTTCCATGTTGGAGTGTTGCCTTAAAAGTAAGCTAGTTTACTGGTTGAACACTGTGCAGAGCTTTCATCCACACTGGGTAAAACAGGTGGATTACATTTGGAACACTTGCCCATACAAATTTAAAAACATTACACCCTTTGCCCATACAAATAATTATGATAACTTTATTATCTTAGTTTAATGTACTTCCCGTTTACAATTTTAACACTTCATAACAGGCATAAACCATTGCTAATATTATGCTGATAGCTGAGTAACTAGTAAATTTCCCGTTCCACCTTAAATGATGAAGCAACAATTTCTTATTTTTAGCTTTACATATGACTTATTTTTAATTTTACTGTTTATCTATCTATCTACATATCTATATATCAGTGGCAGATGCTGGTCTTTCAAGGAGGGGAAGCTCAATTTCGGCCTACATCATAAAATGTGTCGGTTTATTTATATGTAAATTCTACCCTCTGTTCCTTTTTAACAATATGATCTATGGTCCTGTCGTACAACAAGGCGTCTTTTCCAGGGACTTGACTAGTGTCCTCTCAATGGCCAGCAGAGCTAGGCTGCCCCTGTGAAGTGTGTCCGCCTGTCATCCCACGGATCTTTACACCAAAGGATCGCTGATTCGCTCACTTCGCTGTCAATCAAAAAGGGATTCAGCCTCAGACAGATCATTCAATCATTAGGCAGAAGCTGAGGGTCCGGGCCAGCCGAGGCCAGCCCACTGCCCCATAGACCCCCAGAGACGCTGAGCGTCCGATGGGCGGGACAAAATCCAGCATTTATCCAATGACTCGTCTCGTTTTGCTGCACTTCGCTGCTTCGCTATTGAACTCTGTGGACGCTGAGCGTTCACACTGTTTAAAGCACTGTGAAGCTGCGGAAATGATTGAGAGGAAAGCCACGTCTTTACCAGTGATAAGAAGCTGATTCTGAACAAAAGTTGAGCATGTTGTAGTGCATATTTATTCAATGACATGTACACACAACAGTATATATTTGATCACTTATTTTTTGACATTTTAGGGGAAGCTGAGCTTCCCTTGCAGTCTTAGAGCAATCATCTCTGCTATATATATATATATATATATATGGGCAGCACGGTGGCGCAGCAGGTAATGTTGCAGTCACACAGCTCCAGGGACTGTGTGAACACACACTAGTTTACAAATGAATCTTACTTAACCCCAAGTTTTTAGATAAATGTCACAAAGCGGCAATAGCATTTCTCATATTAACACATTTGAGAATATTATTTGATTACATGTGTTGTGTAAAAAGGAAAAAATAACGTCTTATGACACTGGTCACTCTGCTCATTGACTAAATGAGACTCATTGACTGTTCTTGAAGCAGTGTACTTCTAAAGTGCCCCACTTTGTTTATCCTGCAGTTTCCTGTTAGCGTGCATACAGCGGAATGATACAGGATGATATGCCTTGTGTGACACAGTCCATAAAATAAACATGCTTTAGTCACATAAAACTGAACACAGCCCCCACATCGGTGCTGAATAGGCACAGCCAGTCGAAAACTGAACCACTTATTTACATACATTTATTTATTATTATGCCACAAAAGTATCATTATTTACATAATTATTACAAAAACAAACAACAAATAATTATTTACATTATTTTAAAGTAAAAAAATAAATGAAAACATTTTACTTGCAATTGCTGTCTATTGCTTGTCAAAACTATAAATAGTACAAATACTGGTGGCAGTTCCATTAACTCCAAGATTTTTCTTCCAGACCCCAGTTCTTCTCACAGTGTGTAGGAGATGCAAAAAATACAAAAACAAGGTTTTTTTTTCTCAAATGAATGTTGTCTGTCAACTTCTTGTCTGTCAAGTGATGTCACAATAAAATATTTGGAAAAACATGACTTGCACCCAATAGATGCCTTGGAATCTACTTTAATTTTTTAAAAAAGAGAGAACAGAAAAACACAGGTCACATATACCTAATATTTTTATTTTCAGTAAGTTAACTAAAAAAAACACATCCATGATGATTTGTATTTGTGCATCCCAGCTATGGAAGTATTTTACTGACAAAGGTATTTCAAATAAAATAACAGGGTTGAATAAAAAAAAAGAGAACTAAAGCTTACTGAATCACCATGTCTTACATTTTTATGTGTGCAATTTTGGTATTAATTCATTTATTTTCATACTTATAATTCAGTTGACATTATTCCTGTGCTTTTATTTCATTTTAGAATTTCAAGTTAAACATTCAGCCTTAGGAAATTTAACTATTAAAATTCAACCATTAAAAGTCAACCTTTAAAAATCACCTATAAAAATTTGACCTGTAAATTTCAACCTTTAGTATTCAAACTGTAAAACTGGACCTGTAAAATTCATACATCTGCATCCGGGACCTAACGGAAAAGTAGTGGCACATGGATGGCAGATTCTGTCACACATTGGCTTTTTACGTTTAACCACCTTTACTGGATAATGAAGCTGCTTCGCCTCGAGGGAAACGGTATTAGGATGTCTAGGTTCACTCAGCAGTGTAATCTTTATGAAGACAGTTCGTGTTATTTAATCATTTGCGAGTTATCCATAACTTTATGTAACACAAGACTGCAGTTGTAGCTAATATTGGTTCATTTCTCCATAAAGTATTAGTGTTTTATGATCAAGCTGTCCACGCTTTGGAAATTGATTTTCAAACCATTCATTCATTGTCTGAAACTACTTATCCAATTCAGATATGCATAAACATCCATAAAATGATATAATTTCATAAAATGTTCTAAAGCATAATTTTGTATCAAACAAGCATTACTATTCTCTCACACTATATGTGTGACACACCTTTCATTCACATTGATGCATTATCTGCATTCTTTTAAAGTAAACCTAACCCACAGTGAAATGAACTTTCCAGATCCTCCTCTTTCTGAAAACATGTAGAAAGTGTGCAAAGATACATTCAACTATTCATTCATTATCTGTAACACTTATCCAGTTCAGGGTCACAATGGGTCCAGAGCCTACCTGGAATCATTGGGCGCAAGGCAGGAATACACCCTGGAGGGGGCGCCAGTCCTTCACAGGGCAACACAGACACATTCACCTTTGAGTCACCAATCCACCTATCAACGTGTGTTTTTGGACTGTGGGAGGAAACCAGAGCACCCGGAGGAAACCCACGCAGACACAGGGAGAACACACCAACTCCTCACAGACAGTCACCCGGAGCAGGAATCAAACCCACAACCTCCAGGCCCCTGGAGCTGTGTGACTGCGACACTACCTGCTGCACCACTGTGCCGCCCACACGTTCAATTACTCATGTTTTATTTATTAATGTATATCTAATTCTAAATATGAATTAAACATTTTAAAAACTTGAGAGGTTGATTATTGGTTATTGATTATAATCTCAATATAGGTTATTGAGATTTTTGTTCAATTCCATTTTCAATAAAAAAATGGCTTTTTTTCAGCAGTGAATTTTGTGGTCATCTTTGAAGTGAGGGGGTTATACACCCTATATATATGTTGGTTTTGTGACTTGGCTATAAAAACACAATACAAATGAAGAATTTTTTTCTTAGGAAAGTACATAGGCCTGCCTTAATAGAATGAGAGATAATCTGAAAGCCCAAACATTTTGGACCATTATTTGTTGGTTTAATATCTTACACATTACCAAGGCTTTAATATCATTAGGCATGTTCCATTCACAAATAATTTTTGCTTTAAGAAGAAATTAATGTTAATAAGCATGCATAAAAGTTAGAGAATTATGGGCTAGCATATAGAATCCTTCATAAACCTCAAAACATAACTCATTCTAGTTAAAGAAGAATCCCCTCAAAAAGGTCTTATAGCGTCTTAAGCTTATGTCAGTCCAGTGACCTCAACTGCTTGATGATACAGCCACCAAATATGCCAGCGTCTAATAAGTAATGTGTCAGAAATGTATTCCCAGCCTTTGAGGTTAATTAGCAGTAAGTTAATCATTTAACATGGAAAGGGATATCAGTGCTGCTCTAAATCCAAGAGTTCGTTCACCATTACTCCTCCAATGTCTCTGCAGATAATGGCTATCAGTAGGTACCTTGCATCTTCTTAGCAACAGTAACAGGCCCTACTCTTGTGTGAAGGTTTCATACTGGATGCTGAAACCTTGCTGTGAGGACTGGACTCTATTAAGCTAAAAGAGCCTTAGGTTATGATGTTGAAGAATATGTTCTAGGTAACAAACGCCACTCTAACTCATGCCAAAAATGTTTGAGAACTAGAGTTTTTCAGTCATGGGGCAATGGGCAAATAACAAATGTAAAAATGTAATGTAATAAAAATCAACTAAAATAAATGTATTGTATTATTTATTTATTTTGGTTTGTTTTTGAGTTTTGAATTTACTTTTTCAAGAAGCTTTCGTACGATCTAATGATAAATAAATAGCAGGGTCCTGAGTATCCCTGCTCCAGCTTATGCTTGGCACTGACCATATTAATCATAGGCTTATGTTTCTGCTTAAGAGCATTCCATTCTGTCAATTATTGATTTTCTACTTATACATCCACAGTATACATGCTTATACCACTTGTGTTAGCAATGGCTGCAATTAAATCACTATTTCAAGAAAGTATGCCTGGATACTTTTGATTAAGTAACCTGGATTTGTTCATATATACATAAAAATAAGATATACTGGGCAATGATGATATTAGACAACAAGGGTAATATGTTGATTGTCCTGTTTTTGGACTGAACTGCTCCATAATCACACACAGATGGGAGCTAGCTGTGACATTCCCTAGTTTGGAGACAGCGCTCATTAGCTGTCCACACCCAGACCAGACCAGACCAGACCCTGTAGAAAAGGTCTAATGCATGTCAACACACTCAGAATAGACGAGAGAGAAGCAAAGCACATGTATTTTTTCCTGACTTTGGGTTTTAGGAGGCTGAGGCATAGAGTGATTTTGACACTTTCAGGAAAAAAGAGGAATCTGTTGTCAACTGGGCTGCTGTAGTCCATGTTTCCCAGCATCCTGACAGCTACATTAAGAGCCTAAAAGGTTCAATGCTTCTATATAATTTCCCTGTATTTTCTTCTTTCCAAACACTTGGTCAACCTTTGCTGAAATTGGGTGGGCAACATGGCTGCCTTTCACATGGCAAACTAGGTTTGACTTGCTGCATGGACAGTCACATCACTCGACCTTAATAAAGGTCCTAATTTTTAAGTGCTGTGGGTCCTTTAACAGTATTATAAGCATAAAATGTATTGTGGCGTGTGCAAGGAAGGCTCTTAGGAGAAGTCAGCATGTTTAATGTGTAAAATGCTCTTTATTGTTTTATCACATGCTCATAGCACTAGATGGATGAAACCAACTCCTCCACTGGCAAGAAATGACAGGGAGACAACCATCAGTGCTAGGAACCCAATTCGCTGTGAACTAAACAAAGTCTGCGTAAACTGAACCAAACTCAACGTAAATGCACTAACATTCATTCATTCAGTTATTCATTGTCTGTAACCGCTTATCCAGTTCTGGGTCAAAGCCCTATGGAGAGAGATTAGTCTCAAAATACTTTACAAATGCGTAAATGTTAATCCACAAATTAAACACAAGTCACAAATATGTTTCACTATTCACAAATAAATATATCCCAATCTGTGTCTCATCATCTGCAATTTGTACAAACACAGTTAAATTCAGTGCATTTCAGTGTATCTGCATTTGTGGATCAAGTCACTCACATGATTTTCGTGATGTGTATTGTGACATTTGTGGATCAGGCTGCATTTGTATTTGGATCAGGTGAAAGGCAAAAAGGAAGTCTCAAAATCCAAAAACCCGCGGGAGGAAAGGACCAAATACACGTCATGGAAAACACGCGAGTGACATGATCCATAACGCAGATACAACAATTAGACTTTGAATTTACAAATATATACAATATAAATTTAAACGAATGTATTTATTTTTGCATAAAAGTATGATATATCTATGAAAACCAAAAACATGTATTTATGAATTTAGCTGTATTTGTACAAATTGCATGAAACACAGATTGGGATGTATATTTCTGACTTGTGTATACCATTTGTAAAGTATTTTGAGACTAATCTCTCTCCATAGGAGCCTACACAGAGTCATTGTGCGCAAGGCACAAAGGAACACACCCTTGAGGGGGCGCTAATCCTTCGCAGGGCAACACACACTCACTCACACCTATGAACACTCTTGAATCGCCAATCAACCATGGGAGGAAACTCATGTGGACACAGGGAGAACGCACCAAACTCGTCACAGACAGTCACCCGGAGTGGAACTCAACCCACAACCTCCAGGTCCCTGGAGCTGTGTGACTGCAACACTACCGAAAATACAGAGGTAGCTGCAGCTTAAGTTCAGGGGAAGATCCAGAAGTGCAAGAAGAGAAATGGAGAACCCAGAGAGGCAGGACTTGCTGCTCCTCTTCCTTACACACACACACACTGAAGGTCCTGAGAATCTGTGGTGAGGGTCACCACAGGATTATTATTATTATTATTATTATTATTATTATTATTATCACTTGTGTGTCTGTTGAAAATCAGGACAGAGAAAGCCATTAAGTTTTTAGAGGTCTCT
Source organism: Hoplias malabaricus (assembly GCF_029633855.1). Lineage (NCBI taxonomy): Eukaryota > Metazoa > Chordata > Actinopteri > Characiformes > Erythrinidae > Hoplias > Hoplias malabaricus. The sequence continues at coordinate 22,364,460 of NC_089813.1, forward strand.
TTCAAAAAGGTGTTTGATACTGTGAAATGCTTTTCTCTCATGTTTTGACTTCACATAGTTTTACCCAGTACATCATCCCATCACCTCTTATATATTACATCACAGACAGGGCATTACTCACTGAACACACTCTTATCTTAATCTGACCTCTGAGAGTTTAGTACCAGGCTGATTTAAGTATGACATCCACCCTCCTCACACACACACACACAGACAGAATTCTGTTGATTTTGTAGAGACTTACCTTATCCATAAATACTACAAGCCAAACCCAAACTACTTAAACTTACCCTAACCCCTAAACATGTAGTTTGTCTTCAACATAAGATTCAACCCTCCATTGAAATTCATGGTATTTTATTAATACTGAAATGCTAAAAGTAAGGTAGAAATACAAAAATCGATTATGAAGTGGTGTTACCTCAGGGAAGGCTTGGAAACACGCACACTTAAATAAGTTTTTAGGTGTTAGCTGGTGAGTGAGTTTGAATACTGGCCAGTGTTCTCATGGCAAGGTGACGTCAGAGTTCAAACGAGATATGATAGTGGGTAAATAATAAATAAATTGGACATTCCATTTCTAAACACTAATCCTAAATACTGCTTGTTCACTACATCATTCTGAACTGTGTCCCTTTGAGGGCTAAGTAAAGGTTGCTTTATTTAAAGTTATGGCTGTGTTCAATTACCTAACTCCCAGGTTGTCATAGTATATTAACAATACTAGCATTAAATAACATGGGTCTAAATTGACAAATTCAGACAACAATGATAACTTATGTCATAACCTAAAAGAAATAATCTGGTTCATAAGATCATATCAGATAACTGGAGACCAATTGTATATTCATGGATTGGCTTGTACTAAATGAAGGGGAAGGTAATTTCACTGAATTTGTTTTTAGAAAGTTTTATTTCTGAATATGAATACAACTTCAAAATATGTCATTATGAGGGCAGAGATATGGTTTTAGAATTGTAATCAATCAGAGGATAGGGGTTTTAATGCTTTAAAAAGTGAGATCCGCCTTGTTGTCCCCACAAGAAAGAGCAGTCCCCACAATGTGAGGGTGTAAACCAGAAATATATTCCTTGTACACACACACACACACACACACACACACACACACACACACACACACACTACGTAAACCCCGCCCAGGACGCTGCATCATCCTCATCATCAGAAACGTCATCATCAAATTAACCCCGCCCTTATCTGAGACGCTCAGGGAATAAAAACTCGCGTGTACAGCAAAGGAACACATTCTCGCAGAGCTGGGCACTTACGGATTACAGAGGAGAAGTAACTTACTTTTAGTGAACAAAAGGAGACAAAAAAGTCCAAAGGTAAGCACTTCTGAATTTATGTTTGGCCAGATTTTTATTTAATTTTTCGTGGTCCACCTTAAATGGTGCCAAAGTTACGTTCTGCCAGGATTAATACAAACAGCAGTTGAAAGTGACAGTATTTAGGACGTATTTGAGAAGGGTTTATCTCGGGTTTAGTGCGGTCTGAATGTCCCTGATAGCGCTCTGAAGCTCAGTGCACTGAAGCTGCGTAAACTCAGTTCACGTACACAAACGGGCAGTGCACACGACAAAGAGACTGAGCTCTGATAGATTAGTGAGGAGAGGAGCAACCACTAAAGCTTTACAGGACGACAGGCAAAATGTTTCAGTTGAAGACTACAGGACTACAAAATACACTGGTACTTGTGCGCTTTCAAGTGGGTTTTGTAGTATGTTTGCATACAATAGAGTATCTCTCTCTTTCCCTCTCTCAATCCCTTTACTAACACTTTCTTCTAAACTCAATACCCATTTTTCTTTTGCTTTCTCTCTGCTCACTGCCTTACTGTCACACATTCACCATTGTTTTCCCTTATCTCTGTCTGTTTGTGTGTTGGGCCCAGGGGGGATTCTGGTTTCTCTTTTTCTCTCGCAGCATGAAGCCCAGACACATTTCTCAATGAGAACAGATAAAAGAGCTCATGCATAATTATGAGTCACTCTATATTTATCTTGGAAGAAAACCCAAAATTAAGGTTAAAAATCAAATACATTAGATGACTCTAATTAAACGGGTGAAAAAAATCTGAGCATGATCCAGTGGTCTATATTTACAATTTAAAAATGTTTGATTTGTTTCAAATGTTGTGTGATTTAAGCCCCTTTCAATACCTCTGGGATGATTTTGAAATGATCATCTAACATCAGTACCAGACCGCAGTTATGTTCTCATGGCTAAGTTTGGTGAATACTATGAGTGCCTTTTAACTTACTAGTAAATGTTGACTGATTTGGCCTCTGTGTGTCAATGTGTGGTGAAAGCATCTTTTGTAGGCTTCATAGTCAGCAGGTTTACAGCATGCTCTAATGCACTCTTTGTCTGTTAATAGACTCCTGTATTTTTTGTATTTTTTTGTGTGGGCATACTTATTGTGTACAGAGGTTTAGTTATGATGATTTATTTAATTTTTTTTCACATTTGATTAGATTTGTTGGTAGGCTTGAGTCTCATAAAAGGGGCCTTAAAATCAGGTAAGGGGTCTTTTCTATGTATAAATTCTCATCTAGACTTTAAGTTGAGCCCAACTTGTGACTTTTTGGTCCTGTGAGCTTTGCGTAGATGCAGATATGTCTGGACAATAATTAAATTTAAGTATGTGTATATATATATATATATATATATATATATATATATCAAAAACAATTATGATTTAAACATTTTTTTTCCTTCACTATTTCAAGATACATATTTACAGCACCAGTCAAAGACTGACCATCTTTATAGGGTGCTGCCGTCAGTTCATTGCTCTTGATTTTAAAGTTAGTTGAGAAATATTAATCTGTGCAAAGTCAGGAGGTATAGGTTTCTCAGTGATGTCATGTTTCTTGTTTTTCCTGGCAATTTTACTATATATTTACAAAATGTTTCTACAGTGAAAATTTAAGGAAATTATCAGTGTGACTCTAGTCTCCTACATGTATAGTAAGATGATACTGCATACTTCATATGTATGTCATCAATTTCTTTGTTTTAGAATATGACTCAGTTGTCTTCCCTTACACATGTTCCTGCTCTTTCATCACCATTTGCTGCAGTTTCCTCCTTCTCCCTCTGCATTCAGTTTACAATGTAGACACTGTTCTGCATTAGAGGCTTTAAAGTGTCAGACTTGTTACACACAACCCGTTCCCGTAAGCAACATAACACAAGTGGTATTGTGTTCAATTGTGCTCCCTTAACAGGTACTGAACAAAAACGTATTTAAGGGCAACAGCAGGTTCTGAATTAACCCTGCTGTCATGCTGTTTTTGTATGTGAAAAAGTCAAAAACTAATAGATTGACTGCAGTGTATTATGAGTTGTCATCTTTTTTTTTTTTTTTTTTTTTTTTTTTTCCCTCTCCAGTGCATTAATAAGTTGGACAATAACTAATGTCTACTACATCTTTGGTGGACATTCATGTACAATGTACATGATACTGAAATGCACTCAGACTTGTTAAACCAAAGCCTTTGTTCATGAATTGTGGTTTTGTCTGGCTGGCTAAAAGAAAATGTGAGTAAACAGCAAAAAATAACAGCGACACAGACTATGAGCAGGGTTAGTGGTTAAAGGCTTTGTGTCTGGGGGATTCCAATTACACATCTGTGCAGGAACATGCCTCACTATATCGTTCTCAGTATTAAAAGCCTCTGATTCTAGTGTCCCATTTGTTGTACAGGTTTTGCTGTGTGTTTGTGGGAGGAGGGGGTTGCTTTTGTTTGTGTTCACTCACGCCTAATGCACAGGTATTGCTCCCCAAAAAGTATGTTTACACACATCGTGGGAACATCTCTTCCTTGTGGGACCTAAAACTGCACCCTGCAATGTAAATCATTAAATTTTAAGGTGAAGACATATTCTAAGTTCAGGTTTGGAATTAGACTAATAGTTTTTATATTAAATCTTAGGGTAAAGTTGTGTGTGGGCTTTTTTTTTTTTTTGGTTTGTTTTTTTTTGTTTTGGGTGTGTGCGCACACGCGTTCCTATGTCAGTTGTGACCATATGTTTCCTGCTGTGTGCTTCAAGCTGCTGTTGTCACACATTTGTGTTCATACAGCGTTAACCAACCGTAGGATTCTAAATTGTTGCTGTGTGTTTTGTGTACATTCCAACCATGTTTCATTTAGCTGTCAAGCTTTTTCATTAACATATGAACAAGCCATGTTGATAGACAGACACTTTCATTCATTGTCTGAAATCGCTTATCCAGTTCAGGGTCGCGGTGGGTCTGGACCCTACCTGGTATCACTGGGTGCAAGGCGGGAAAACATCCTGGAGGGGGTGCTAGTCCTTTGCAGGGTTATACACACTCACACACTCCGCAGCACCTGGAGGAAACCCACACGAACGAAGTGAGAACTCCTCACAGACAATCACCTGGAGCGGGACTTGAACCCACAACCTCCAGGTCCCTGGAGCTGTGTGACTGCAACACTACCTGCTGCACCACCGTGTATAGTATCATTTTTAATTTGTGGTCTGTCCATTCATTTGTTGACTACAACAGCTTGTATTTAAACCTACAAAAAATAGAGGTGGTATGATAAAAGCTGTGGATTTTTTGTGTGATTGTCATTAAAATATTTATTTAAAGCAAAAGTAGAGTTAGTTTCAATATAAATGATCTAATAACTGTAGCCTTATCTCCAAGAAGGAAAAACTTTTAAATTACAATAAATCCAAATGAACCTCTATATCCAGAGTAAAATGCAGCTCAATTTTAGGCACATGTCATGAATAAATCATTTAAGAGTTTGGAGAAGTATAGCATTACCATATTTGTTCAAATCATTTATATCAAGAAATTGCTACAAAGTGTGTTCAAAATTAACTGCCCTTTGTGTGTTGCATGTTTGGCACAATAGGGAATCTCACTGCCACACAAACAAATGCTGGGAGGTGTCTGAAGGTGTGGTGCCTTTTGATGAACTGGTGCATCATCCAGTGTGTGTTATGGCATATTTCTTACAAGTAATGAAACCTTTCAAATTTAAAATTCCATACACTTTTAAATAATTCAACTAATTTTAAACTATGTATTGTACTACAGTTATAAGATTATTTTCTGCTTGATATGATCAATCTTTTTACTTTTTAAGATTTAGCCCCATCACTGGGAGATCACATGTTCATTCTCTAGCGTCGCCTCAGCCATCTGAGCCTGGTAGTTTAATATAACAAATCTGGTTAGTTTGCATTGTCTTTATTTTTATTTATTTTTTTAAATAGTGGGTCTGTTTGCAGCAAATGTCTGTGAGGAAGTATGTACTTGTCACACACCATGTTTCCAAGCTAGAAGTGAGTGTGGGAGGCTTTTTGCAAGGGTGGAACTGGCAGTGACTAAATTAAAGAGGAAAACATTGTTTAATTTTCCTCTGGCTAAGGACTGACATTTGATTTATTAGCATTTTGTTACCATCTGCTGTTTTTGCAGATATCAAGTTTTCTGGTAAAAAATGTATTAGGTGCAATTATATGATTAAAAAAAAGATAGTCAAAGAAGAGATGAGCTGTTATATCTAAAAAGAGAAGCATCCTATTTTTATTCAAGGTTTTCTAACCTTTTTTTTTTTTTTTTTTTTTTTTTTCTCTCTCTGACCTACATGTGTTAACTTGGCTGGTTGATTACTTTTCATTCCATTCTGCAAAGCCATTTTATGAGTTTCCAAAGGATAGCCCTGTTAAAAAGCTGTTAGATATGTGGTTGTTTTGAGAGGAAGCCAAAACTTTAGGTGATTGATAATGTATAGCCAAAAATCACTGAAACTGATGAGTTTGAACTAGAAAAAATAATGTTTTAAATTAATAACTTTGATTCATGGGTTTCTATAATATTAACAAAATAACAATTAGGCAAAAAAAAATGTGGAGTGGGTGAAAGGGTTTGTGGGTTATTCCTGCCCCCAGAGATTCCGGGTAGGCTCTGAACCCACTGTGACCCTGAACTGGATAAGCAGTTTCAGACAATGAATGTTTGGCATTTTTTAAGAAACAAGAACCATTAAGGTGTTTGTTGGATTACTAACTTAACAGTAATAGCCCTGGTTTGAAAAGCAATTAAGGGGAGTTTGGCGTTTCACTTTTTTCATTTGAATGTTTAGATCTTTTCACTGTTGCTGAGTTGAAACTACAGAGCGAGTCAAGCATTAGCAATGCATGTTGTCATGACATCAGGCAGACTGGCACGAACATGTACACAGACAAATACACACAAACTCTGATATGTTTACGGTGAGACATGGGTCATGTTTATATAAACCCATCTTTACTGTAAAAAGGGACTAAAATGCACCACAAGTTTGGATAAGCAGGATTTTGTGTGTAGGTATGAGTGAACACACTATTGTTTGTGACTCCTCAAGTGGTCAGCGCTTGCACTTTTTTTTTTTTTTTTTTTTTTTTTGGGCTGACTTTCTTTCAAGATGACTCATGTTGCTGACCTGATTTGTCCCAAAGCGATGCTAATGTTAGTTATTTTCTGTCTGGCCAGCTATATATATGCTAAACCAATATGTGAAAGTGTATTTCTTTAAGTTTACAACTCTTTAATTATAATTAATTATCCATTATCCCCATTTGCAACTGTAAGGAGTTTCTATGGATGCCAAAAGAGACTTTGATTTTAAACTGTATGTGTGTATGTCTGTTATTGATTAGTTACTTTAGATCAGGAGTTCTTAACCTGGAGGTCCTGAGAACACATGGAGTAATGGAGGGGTGTTGCAAGGATGGTCCTACAAAAATAAACAGCTGCAAACCAATATGCAGTCAAATCTATATATTGCAGGGTGGGGGTGTAGTTTGATGTCATGATGCACATGATTAGTTATTTTATATCCACCAACTTAATTCCTCCCTCAACTCTCTGATTTCTGTATCTTGTTGTAGAAACTTCTGTAGAATAAAGGTAAACAAAAGTGTGCTAGTAACACATGGGGTTATTCATAATCACTCTTGGATTGTATGGACAGTTTTCTTTTATTTTTTATTTTTTTCCGTTTTCTTCCATGTTTTGGTAAGAAATATCTGGGTTTATTGAAATAATTGAGTCCCCAGAATAGCTCTTAGTAACAAAAGCATCCATATATGAAGGGAGAATAAATATTTGTCATTCTGTGTAATTGTGTGATCTGAGTATTGTTTTGCATAGTACAGTGTCGCAGTGTTACTTCCTCACTGGTTTAAATCTGTGCCTTATTTAGTAGTCTGTAAAAGACTACACAGCTGTATTTTAGTGTCTGAGTGTGTGTGTGTGTGAAATGAGTCAAAGTTAATTTAAACAAATTAAATGCCTGCTTTGGGGTGATTCACATATAGAAATCCCCCAAAATATCAGACACACACACACACCTTCTGTAGACTTCTTTTGCCAGAAAATTCCTTCTTTAATTGTGTCTTTTGTGCAGCCAGAACTCTGACTGATATGAGAGTAAACATGAAACTGCTGCTGTTGCTGCCAGTGATTTACTGCACTTTAGCTGACATGGTAAGCTGGAATGGACATAACACTTACATTTTCACAAGTACTTTTGAAATGTTTGTGTTCAAAAGCACTGCCATTCATATCTGAATACATGAGTAAATAATTGGGTATGCTTTCTCTCTCAGTTGGTAAGATGGCCTGATCTCTTAACAAGGCAAACCAATGTTAGCTAACAATTTGTAGGTAGTGTTCTCCAAGTGTGTTGATTTGTCATATTAAAGGAACTATGTAAGGAACTAAATATTTTTACCTTTAAAATTTAAAGCTTGAATGGAGCCTCTGTCATTGCTACACTGGGCAGTGACTACACTAAGTAACTTTTGAAAGAGTTGGAGCCCAACCTCTCTCCCTCCTCTACCAATATACAGTGCTGTTAAAAAAAACCCCAACTACTTACACTAGGGGGGAGCAAGGAAAAAAATCCTAGTGTTTCTTTAAACACTGAATATATGTACTTTTTGTGTTGAGACATAGTGACGTGCTTAAGATACTAAATTTATGGTGTTTTTGGTAGTAAGTTAAGTCTTTCAATCTCTTACAGTTGTCCTTATTGGTGATAAATGTAACAATATTTACAAAGTAAAAGAAAGTGGGTGAAATGGATAATAACAAAATGAAGCAAAAACTAGGTGTCTCCCCCCCACCCCCCAAAAAAAAAATAAAAAAAAAATAAAAATAAAGTCATCTTTCTCTGTCTCTCAGGAGGTGCTTCACAGGGAGAAGAGAGGAACACGCAGCTACAGAGGTAAGGCACACTGAGCTTTGTTATTTGGTCTTTTTATGTCTCATTGTGTTTGTAACTGAGCACAGAGCTATGTGAGCACAAGCAGGCCAAATCTGGTTTGCTGAGGATGAAGGATGTCAAGGAAGGGACAGAGAGCATGCGGGGAAGAAAAGGAGCAGAGGAGACAGACAGAGTTTTGTTTGATCTTGAAAGGCTTATTTGAGCTGGAGTTGCTTGTTGCTATTAAATGGCCTGTGGACAAAAGGTCCTGTCTCCAGTGTCCTTTTTCCCAGGTTGTCAACAGGTTTGCCACAGTCAGACAATAGTATTTGTCTATGAAAATATAAGGTGTGTTCTCAGTTAGGAAATCAACAAAAAATGTGGTTGGATTAAGGGTACCCAAAGTTGTTTACAATCATAGTATGCAATTTAGGCATTTCTAGTGTAGATGGCTGTGTTCACACTAGAGGGCGCAACTATACCTTAAACCTCATTCACTCTGCTTAATGAAGGGTAGCATATTTATACTTTGTATTTATATTATGTGTCATATTTTTGTCTTTCTTTGTCTCCCCTTTTGCTCCGTCTCGTTTTCTCCTATCTGTATGGACGAATGTGAAAACTATAGTCTCTATGTATCACAATGTCTTCTCTGTTCGCTAACAAGACATAGTCCAACTGTAGTTGTTTTGTCTGTTTTTGTGTGTGTGTCAGATCCCTGTGTGGACTCAGACTCCACTGCAGTCCGAGAGATGGGGGAAACGTGGCTGCGATGGAGGGGTCAGAGGGTTGAGTACTGCCGCTGTGCCCCAAGAGGAAGAGCACGATGTCACTATATTCCAATCACTAGTGAGTTGCTTACACCCACTACCATGCATTCAGACATCTTTGATCAAATTTATTGATGGGAAGATCAACAAAACAAGTCATTTGAGATTTTTGTAATTTCACTGGATTTAACCGAGTCAAGGAAAATTGTGGCAACAACGCATAGGACAAAACCTGCTGCTGAATATGCCTGCCCATAGAGTTCTCAGGCAGAAAGCATCATATTAACATGATGTACTTGGTGCAGGATATATGTGAAAATCATTTTCACTTACACAGGCAACCACAGCACAGACCTATGCTGCCATCAAAACAATGTCTTGTTCTGGGTACTCCATGGTCAGCAGGAAAATGCCAGACCTCATGCTGTACGAGATTCAATAGCATGGCTTCATAGACTAAAGCCCTACTTTGTCAGGATTACTTTTATGTGGGGAACTGAGATAATGTCATTTTTCTAGAAGACCTCAGGTATGTTTGTGGTGGATTCACACTGGATAAGGAATCTCAGTGAAAATAAGAGTGGCTACTTGAGTTACACATATCCTTTCCACAGTGTGGATCACACACTGCTGAGCTACTACTTTTAAACTGTCACTACTGTTCTGAGAACAGCCCTCCCACCAAAAATATCCAGCATTCGATGACCTTTGTAACAGATAACGGGCATGTAGATGGTAAAGAGTTGTTTATTTTTAAATAATCTGAGTATGAATATAATTGTGAGGTATTATATCTACAGTTTATCGTGTCATTTTTATTTAATAATTCCTGTTTGGCAGCTATACAAAAAAGACTTTACAAATGTCATATCTTCTAAATCCTCGTCTCTTCTTGACAGCGTGTTACATGTCAAGGTGTTATAATGGAGGAACTTGTAAGGAGGCTGTGTATTCAATGGACTTTATCTGCCAGTGTCCACCTGGCTTTGCTGGAATTCAGTGCGAGATTGGTGAGTAAAAAAACAGACGATCAGTAAACCTATTAAATTTTACCAGCGCCGCTGGCTATTTTAAACTTTGTATAAGCTTAAATACGAAATGCCCTTTTAATTCATTGATTCTCAGCTATAAATGTGCTATTAAGAACTGTTGAGATTTTGCAGTATATTAAATGTGTATGTTTATTTATTTCCTTAGATTTAAATGAGAAGTGTGCTACTGGGTCAGGTATCAGTTATCGAGGAACATGGAGCATTGCCAGCTCTGGTGCTGAGTGCATCAACTGGAATTCCACATCACTCAGGGGCAAAAGATTCACTGCCAGGAAAACAGAGGCTGCTACACTTGGGCTAGGAAATCACAACTACTGCAGGTACAGACAAAGACATAAAGAGCAACAAAAAAATTATTTCTGTGGCTGATATTCCTTATTTATGTATACAAAATAATTTCAATTACCAATTGTTAGTTATTGAATAAGATTCAGACTCTTTCTTACAATAAAAACCATTAGGAGAATTTAAAATATCCAACATAGTCAATTAATTATGACTCTTTTAAAAATAGTTTGCTTCACAGACAAAACTGTTATGTGATACAGTAAACAGCTGTGGTGGTGTGTCATAAGGGGTAACACTACTGCCCTCAATGATGGGGCTTGATTTCCTGTTTGGGCAAGAATATTATAACTACTGTATTAAAATAACAACTCACACATCCAGTGTCTCCCAAATGCTATACGTGAAAACAATATTGACTTATTTCTTTGGTAAACAGTTAATGCAAAATATACTTGTTTAGGAACCCAGATGGAGACAGCAAACCATGGTGCTATGTGTATAAAAGGTCCCAGATTGCATGGGAGTTTTGTAGTGTACCAAGCTGCACAAAGGGTAAGACAAGCTGCTGTTACACACCGACATAGACATTCACTTGTAATGCATATCATGCATTCCTGTAACAGTGCTGTCTGTGTGTTAGCTCCTGCAGCAGAATGTATGCAAGGGTCAGGGCAGTCATACAGAGGGACACAAACAGTCAGTAAGAGTGGAGCCAAGTGTCTGCCCTGGGACTCACCAGCCATCTCCCACAAGGTTTACACGGCCTGGAGACCAGATTCTAGAGAGCTGGGCCTTGGCAGCCACAACTACTGCAGGTACACACGCACACAGTGGCATTAACAAAAGAACAGTCATTTCTAAACCTAAAACTAACCTGGCTTCCAGTATAATTTAACCATATATTAAAATTAAATGTGGAACTCTTTTTGTTCATAGTTTGTTACAGCGCTAACAGTTGTCTCCATAAGTCTCCAATTCCCTTACATGGGCATGTGAATGTTCATAGCCACATTTAGTGTTAGATGCTGTTACATGCATAATATGATGCTAAAATAAAATAAATAAATACACAATTACATACACAAACTATTTTTAATTTATTTATTTTTTTTTAACTCTTCAGGAACCCAGATGGTGACCTCAGTCCATGGTGCCACATTTACAAAGGCTCCCAGCTGACGTGGGAGCTGTGTAATATCACAAAATGCTGTAAGTCCACGACATTTCCATAGTGACATAACATTGTGGTCCTCTGGTTAGTCTGTTCTTGTGACACTAGAAGTAAACTTCAGCAACACTGAGGCAGATCACACACTTCCGTACCTGATGATGAAAAGGAATGTGTGACTAACATGAAATTGCATACAGCATCTGTTATATATTCAGACTTCAGCAGTTAAAACTCCACTGATGCATGCATTAAGGTATACAATAAGATGTCATGGTCTTTATGGCATCCAAAAACTATTACAACTAGTTTCTCCTTGAATAATCTTGTTTAATTTGGCTCATTGCCAGAATGAACATGAGCATTTTGTTGTGCTCTGAAACATCTAATTAAACACAGATGACTTCTTAGTGTGACTCTACTGTGAGTGTGAGAGAGTGTGTATGCATGTGTTTCTGATCACATTTGCTTTGTCCACAGCAAGGACAACTCCCACCATCACCACCCTTGGGCCGAGAGCTCCTTCAAGAGCAAATGACAGAGGTGAGGAGGAAGGAATGAGAGGGAAAAAAATCTGTAAAAAGGCATAGCACCTTTAAACAAGGACATGCAAAATCTTTGGCACAAAGCACTAAAAACTGCAGAATTTTGTTAAATGTGAGTTAGTCACAAGAAGGTTGGTTCATCACTTCTAAATATGAACTTGTATGAAAAGGTGTAGAAAATATTTTTTCCAGTAATTTAAGGTCTAAACAAATAAGATCAAAGTGAATGGTATCAAATGTGTTGCATATTAGAGAAACGTAGTGGTTCTGAATGGAGCAAGATGTCTGAATACATCTCAAAATGTCCTTGCAGAACCCTGTTACCTGAGAGGTTTTCATTAATTGTTGAAGAGATTTGTTATAAAAAAAAGAATAAAGTACACAGATTATACAGAAAACATTTTTTTCCCCCAATTTTTATTCCTTTTCAGGCTCCTGTGGGCAGCGTTCTGCAAAACCAAATTCTCTGCCTGTCTTCAGGATACGAGGTGGTCAGACAAGTGACATCAAAGAGCAGCCATGGCAAGCAGCCATCACCGTGTACCGGCCACGCTCCAGTTCACACAATTTTCTTTGTGGTGGTGTCCTTATTGACTCCTGCTGGGTTGTCTCTGCGGCCCACTGCTTTCAGGAGGGGTGAGTCTCTTCTCTTTCCCGCCAGAGTTGATTTTGACTACATTCCAATATGAAACTACAATCAGTAATAATTAGTTGCTTAATGTTTGCTGAGGTTTGTGTTTAAAATATGGAAATGGTGTAGACGTTCTAAGGTATTTAAATAATTTATTATATAGATCTGAATTATTTGTGAGAAAATAACAATATTTTACTAGACTTTTCTGTGTAAGCACTAATGTGTACTGATTTAGTTTTACTGCAGATCGTCTGCGTGTGACCCTTGGACGAACCTTCCGGTTGGAGAACTCCAGCAGCGAGCAGATCTTTGATGTAGAGAAATACTGGCTTCATGAACAATACAATGATGATACCTATGATAATGATATAGGTGAGAATGAGCTAACCTGTATTGCTAGACTATAGTTTAACGGACTAAAACAAACGGTCCCTTCCTGGTACAGTAACACAAAACAAAGTTAAGAAAATTCACCATTCTATTAAAAAGTCATTTTTTTTTAGTTCCTTTCAGTACCCAATTTAGATTGACTACACTTTTACTGTGTTTATAACCCAATTAATAACATTAATAAACAGATTGTGAGCCATTTTATACATCATTAATAATCATTTATAACACATGGATAAAAAGGGTAAGTGACCTGTTATTTGCCAGATACCCACATCCTTTTACACTGTTAACCACAGAACTTGTAGAATGCTGACCTTTGTCTTCTCCATCAGTCAACATTAAGCCTTCAGTACATTTTGTTAAATGATTTAAGCTGTAATTTTAAGTAAAAAATATTACATAGTGTTCCTTTAAATGGATAAATGTGTTATGCTTTAATAGGTAAAATTGAGCCTCTGTCATTGCTAGTCTGGGCCCAACACTGCAGAAATTACACTATGTAACTTGTGGAGGACACTACTTCCCACTCCACACTGCTTTCAGTACAGTGCTGTGCAAATTAATTACACTAGGGGGAGCCCCAGGAGTTAAATCCCAAATCTTACGTAGTATTCCTTTAAACAATCAATTGGCCACAAATAGAATTTTTTTTTAGACATTGATAATATAGTGGTGTTTACATTTAAAAAAGACAAAAATCACATTCTCAATTTCTAGCTTTATTTTTATTCACATTTTTAGCAAGTTACCAGAAACTTTCATTGTTGCTCCTTATATTTGTACTTGGTGATTAATAGCTTTTGAGGTGTTAAAACTGAATTAATAACCTTTAAACCATTTATAAATCTTTGTGCTTTTATTTTAAAATGGTACCCTATTTCTACATTGACAATATATGAAATAATATTATGTTCCTTTAAACAATCAGTTCCTGTTTCAGCACAAATTATGTGAGATATTTTAAGACACTAATTGGTATTGAATGTGACTTTGTTTACTTTGTGTGTGTTTTTCCTCTTTTCCCTCACAGCTATTCTAAAGCTAAGGAGTGAGATTGGCATATGTGCTGTTCACTCTCCGGAAGTGCTGCCTGTGTGCTTACCACAACCTGATCTGGTTCTACAAGACTGGACGGAGTGTGAGATTTCTGGTTATGGCAAAGAAGAAGAATGTAAGCACACTTGTGTCCTCAATATGGTCCTCATCATAAATATTAAAGGAGATTGTGCTGGTATCAAAAGTATTTCTGAATGAATGACAATATTTCTCTTACTCTGTCTCAGTCTCTCCATTCTATTCTGAACGAGTGAAGCGAGGTTATGTCCGGCTGTGGCCTCAGGAGCGTTGTGTGCCCGAGAAACTCTCTGGACGTCTGGTTACTTCCAACATGCTGTGTGCTGGAGACACCCGTGGTCTGGATGATGCATGCAAGGTAACAAACCTAAAAAAAAAAAACCCTCCTGAAATATACCTTGCCTTAAACAATAAATTTAAATAAACCTACACTAGTGGTTTCTCAGCAAGTGAAATAATCTTAAATCTGTTGAATTTTTAATTTTTATTATAAATATTGCTAGATGAGAGATAATGGTAATGGTATGTTTTGAAATACACAAGTTGTCTGAAAATAGTATGAAAGCTTGTTTTAAAACAAGCAACTGGCCCTCGCCCCCCCATCCCAAAAAAGTGGGTGCGCGTGTGTGTGGTTATTAACTTCCTAAGATATAGTTTTTGAATTTGGCTTAAACAGTAAAATAAGTTTTGTATCACAGCAGATACAAGTGCATCTCAATAAATTAGAATATCATCAAAGTTAATTTATTTCAGTATTCATTTACATTTAAAAAGTGAAACTCATAGTGATCATTACAAACAGAGTGATCTATTTCAAGCGTTACTTTTAATGTTGATAATTATGGCTTACAGGCTATGAAAACCCCAAAATTTTATGATTTTTAATACTGAAATGTTGGCCTACTGAAAAAGATGTACCGTATGTGCATTGAATACTTGGTCTGGGATCCTTTTGCATGAATAACTGCATCAGTGCAGTGTGCCATGGAGGAAATCCACCAGTGACACTGCTGAGGTGTTATGGAAGACCAGGCCGCTTTGATAGCGGCTCTTCTGCATTTTTGGGTCTGGTGTCTCATCTGCTTCTTGACAATACCCCATAGATTCTCTTTTGGGTTTAGGTCGGGTGAGTTTGCTGGCCAATCAAGTACAGTGATACTGTGGATACTAAACCAGGTACTGGTACTTTAGGCAGTGTGGACAGGTGCCAAGTCCTGCTGGAAAATGAAATCTGCAGCTCCATAAAGCTTGTCAGCAGAGGGAAGCATAAAGTGCTCTAAAATGTCCTAGTAGACAGCTGTGCTGTGTTATATAACACATTGGACCAACACCAGCAGATGACATGGCTCCTCAAACTATCACTGATTGTGGAAACTCCACACCAGACTTCAAGCAGCTTGGATTGTGTGCCTCTCCACTCTTCCTCCAGAAATCTATTTGGAATGCAAAATCTGAAAACAAGACTTTGGACCACTGAGCAACAGTCCAGTCCTTTTTCTCCTTGGCCCAGGTAAGAAGCTTCTGGCATTGCCTCTGGGTTGTGAGTGGCTAGACACAAGGAATGCAACCGTTGTATCCAGGACATGGACTATGTCTGTGTATGGTGGCTCTTGAAGCACTGATTCCAGCAGCAGTTCACTCCTTGTCAAGTCAGCAGTCTTCCCCATGATTATCTAGCCTAAGGGACCATTTTTGAAGATTTGAGAAAACCTTTCAGGTGTTTGGTGTTGATTATTCAGTTTTTTTTGTTTTTTTTTTGAGATAATGACTTTTGGGGTTTCATTGGCTCCAAGCCATAATCATCAAGATTAAATGAAATAAACGCTTGAAATGGATCACTGTGTTTGTAATTAATCTGAATTTCACTTTGTGAATACAATTACAAATCCAATAAATAAATATCTTCAGATCAGAAATGTATTGCTCTTTTTCTCCATCTAGGGGGATTCAGGTGGTCCTCTCGTGTGTGAAAAAGATGGCAGAATGAACCTCATAGGTTTGATCAGCTGGGGAGATGGGTGTGGAAAGAAAGACACACCAGGTGTTTATACTCGTGTTTTGAAGTACACTGCCTGGATTGCAGACAAGATGAGGTCTAATAGATAAATCCCATATACAGAAACTAAAAGGGAATGAAGCTGAAATTCATGCCATTTCACTGACATTAATTCTGATGAGTACCATTCCAGTCTGGGCTCCAAAACAATGTGACCATGTATGTGTAACATAATTGCTGGTTGAGCATCATCCACACATGGACTCATCGCACTCTGTGTTGAACTTGTATGCAGTTTAGCACTTGATAAGCTGGAGGAAAGAAAAATGGAATAATGTAGAATCTAGAGACCATAATTAACTTGGACAATATACTTTACAACACCCAAGTAACCTATTACTCTCATGAGTAGGCAAAAAAATTTGCTTTCAATGTCCTCTGACATCCTTACCTATACTCTATCTTAAGAGAGGGATCCAAATGGATCTAAGATGCTTTTCTCACACAAGCAGTTTAGTGCAGATTGGCATGAAGAACCAGATTGTAATGAAAAACAAGACTGTAGAACGAGGGGTAAACACCCTAGAATGGAAATGACTTTATCTTTCTGTAAATTTTATGTTCTTTTATTCTATACAGAAACTTGGAGTAAATGCATTGTAATTTCCTTGTAAAGTCAAAAATGCTAATTAATATGCAGGTGTACAGTACAGGTTTCACAATACACAATAGCCTTTTAAGTTACTAACATTATAAGCTCTTGCAATTTGTCTTTTTTATTAAATATATATAAACACTAAGCATCTGCTGGGTCAGAGATACACCAATTCAGTCTCCAGTAGTGATGGAGTGGGTTGATCCCAACTATAATTGCTAGATTTTTTTTTTCTTAAAAATATATGCAACTTCACTTTCCTTCAGTAAATTCCAGCATGCATCCATTGAATGTGGTGCTATTCTCCAGACTTTGACTTTAAAATAATTTTAGTCAAGTTAGAATTCTTATTTAACTATTATATATTCATGTATTTTGATGTTTTTTTTTTCCATTTTATATTCTGTAGAATGCATTAGTAAATTATTGTTCCTTATGTCTGTATTTCCTAAAGCCTTTTGATGCTTTTATTATTTTATTGCATTTAAATATTTTAAGTGTATATTTAAAAATAAAGCCTATTCTGAAACTGATGGGGTATCATGTTTCTGAGAGAGGATGTATTCACACAGATTATAATAATTTAATCAGTAATCCAAAGGTAATAATTTTAAGATGTTTAAAATGATTGCCTCTATTTAAAAGATTAATTTTGGGTTACATCTACAAATGGAATTTAACTTGCTTAAACCATTAATTATAAATTCAAAAAGTGCTTTATATACTTATCAGCCATCCACTATTAATTCAGCTAATTTAATTTATAATGTTGGTAGTACTTAGTGCTTAGTTTGTGTTCATTAATTGAAGGTCTGCCTATACAATGAGTTATAGATTTGGGTCATTGGATATGTCTCAGTAAAATACTGCTATTACATTCTCTCTCTCTCTCTCTCTCTCTCTCTCTCTCTCTCTCTCTCTCTCACCTACACACATATTTATTTATATATTAGTGCATGTATCCATCCATCCCAAACAGAACTGTCCATCCTGTAATTTGATGGAGGAGACTTTTTAAAACTTAAAGTAATAAACAAACAAAAAAAAAGAAACATAGTACAGAGAACGTAACTTAGCAGACAATAACCAGCTTATCCCCCCCCCCCCACTCTTCATAACATACGGCAACAATTCACATAACACTGGCTCCCCCTAGCGATTCTCCACAGACACAACATATCCTCTTCTCTTAAGAAATGTTACACTCTGTCGAAACGAGCACTTGCAATTATGTTATTTAATCAGTAAATAATACAATACGCAAAATAAGTAGGAGTATTTTTCACAAACAAAATGGTCAATGCAACATAACTACTCCCAAGGTACTAATGTATGGGTTAGTCATACACATGTTCCACATTAGATTTTCTTCTTTTTTTTTTTTTTTTTTTTCTCTTCCCCAGACATTTGCGTCACATAATACTTGGACCATACGGGTGCCTTTCTGGACATGAGTGAGGCTCTGGTCTGTGTATTTTGGGCAGATTTTTTTATGTCAAAATCCATCAGAGCACTATATGGTACCACACGTGCTAACCTGAGGAGAGGCATCAGAATCACCAAAGCAGAGCACAAGAGGACAATAGAGGAGCAGCTAAACAACCCTCGTCAGGTTTGGCAGAGCATCCAGACCCAGGCACAGCTCTTAACTACAACACCACCCACCCTCCCACTACAACACACTTCTGTCTCTGGCTCCCCCCCACACATTATTGCAGCTGAGGATGTGAGACAGGCGCTTTGTGCTGTGAGCCCCAGGAAGGCTACAGGCCCGGATGGGGTACCCGGGAAGGTGCTTAAGGCATGTGCTGACCAGCTATCACAGGTCTTCACCAATATCTTCAACCTGTCACTGAAGCAAGCTGTCCCAGCCTGCTTGAAATCAGCCACCATTATCCCAGTCCCCAAAAAATCACCCACGACCAGTCTCAATGACTTTCGCCCGGTAGCACTCACCCCGGTCATCACCAAGTGCTTTGAGAAACTGGTTCTAAAACACATCAGTGCCTGTCTCTCCCCTACTGTAGACCCGCATCAATTTGCATACCGGACTAACAGATCTACAGAAGACGCAATAGCCATAGCTCTCCATTCAGCGCTGACTCACCTGGAGAAACGGGGGAGTTATGTCAGGATGCTTTTCATTGACTACAGCTCTGCCTTTAACACAATAATTCCGGACATTTTGATCCCCAAGTTAGTCAATCTGGGGCTCCCACCATTAACCTGCTACTGGATCAAAGACGTTCTGACCAACCGACCCCAGCAGGTGAAACTGGTATGTTACTTCTCTTCCGTCCGTACCATCAGCACCGGCTCAGCCCCCCAAGGATGTGTTTTGAGCCCACTTCTCTATTCACTCTACACATCCGACTGCAGTACTGCCCACTCAGAGAACATCATAGTGAAATTTGCTGATGACACAACAGTGGTGGGACTGATAACAGGGGGAGACGATACGGCTTACAGAGATGAGGTCCTGAAACGTGGTGAGTGGAGTGCAGCTAACAACCTGGCACTAAACATCACTAAGACTAAAGAACTCATCCTGGACATCCGGCGGAACAGGACTGCTCCTGCCCCCTTACACATGAACGGAGAACGTGTGGAGCAAGTGGAATCTTTCAAATTCTCCGCAGACCTCTCTTGGACAGTCAACACCTCTGCACTGGTTAAGAAGGCCCAGCAGCGGCTTCATTTCCTGAGGGTGCTCAGGAAGGAGCAACTACACACGCACCTGCTGGTGACCTTCTACCGCTCCTCCATAGAGAGCCTACTGACCTATGCTGTGTCAGTGTGGCACTCCAGCTGCAGAGGCTGACCGATACTGCAGGAAAAATCATTGGCTGCTCTCTGCCTTCCATTAACTCCATCTACAATTCTCGCTGTCTCAGTAGGGCCAGGAACATTCTGAAGGATAACACCCATCCTGGCTTCCACCTCCTTAACCTGTTGCCTTCTGGTAGGCACTACAGGTCCATACCGGCCAAAACAAACAGACTCAGGGACAGCTTATTTCCCAAAACCATCACGCTGCTAAATGAGAATCTGCACTAACTGACATTTACAGTGTGGTTGTCTGTCCTACTTGTCTATAGGGTACTTATATGTTTCTATAGTTTTTTTATTAGATAGTTCTAAATTTCTATTTAAATATTGCACTGTGGGCACTTTTTTTTAAGGAGCAGCTTCCAATTTAGTTGTACTGTGTATACTGTGTATGCTGTGTATAATGATAATAAAGGCTTTCTATTCTATTCATCAGTGGCTCCTCGGTTTCCATTCGTGGAAATGCAGGTGCTAGGTGAGATGCATTCCAGCACCATCTGACAGTTCGTACGAATATGACCCCCTCTTTGCCATCACTTTGAGGGGAGTCATTGGGAGGATCCTGGATTTCTTCATTCAGACAAAAGATCAACATTAAAAAGAGAGATGTCTCCCACCATGCATCTTATCTGTATATGCTTTGCTTTTTTAAGATGATGGCATGCATGGGACTAGTAGCTTGACACCTGAAAAATGAAGCTTTGTGCACATATGTCTCACGTAATATTTCAGCGGGGTAGCACTGAGTTGTAGCATGCAGAGTTGCATGCAGAAAGGATGCAAACTCGTGAGAAGTGAATTGTGATTCATTGTCGGATATAAGTTCTTTTGCACTGTCCTCTGTAACTGGTATGGTACACATGCTTTGATGAATGCCTCCACTTTTCCCATCCTGGTTTACACTTGAGTCATAAGTATAGGTCATTAGCCTAGCTGACCACCTAACTATGCACATACCCGCTCTTCCATGTCCTTTCGAGGATAGTCAGTGGAGTGTGATCTGTTCCTAATGTGATGTTCCTTCCCCACAGGAATGTTCCCTGCCTCTCCATCGTCCACACACATGCCAGTGCCTCCTTTTCCACTGTGGAGTATTTACTTTCTGCCTGGGTGAGTGTGCGTGATGCAAAAGCTACAGTATTATCAGTACCCTCAGAATGCAGCTGTGTAATCACTGCCCTGATACCATAGTCTGATGCGTCTGTGGTAACTATGGTGGGCAGCTCTGTCTTAAAAAATGCAAGCTGTTAACTATGTGTCAAACATTTCAAAATTCTGCTGGGTCTCTTTTGTCCAGACAAATGAAACAGAACCACGAAGAAAGGCATATAATGGCTCCACTACAGCTGTATTATTTTGTATAAATTTTGCATACCAAGATGTAATTCCAGAAATGACCAGAGACTAACTGTGTCTGTAGGTGGAGGAGCTTGGGACACTGCAGCAACATGTGAAGCATTAGGCTGTAGTCCTTTTGCTGACACAGTGTGCCCAAGGAAGGACAATTCAGGTTGCCTGATACGACACTTGTCAAGTCTGAGTCCTGCCTTGTCTATGTGCTGCAGCAGCGACTTCAGATTCTTATTGTGCTCCTCCTGTCACCCATGAAACTATTATATCATCCAGGTGACATTGCACTCCTGCCTGACCCTTCAGAATGAAGGCTGGACCTCTGGCCTGGTTTTCACTTGATGAATGAAGCCTTTAGCACAGCCAAGAGCAGTTTTTTTTTGTAGTTACCACCGTGGACATTGAGTGGTTGCATGCAGCATAACTGACAATGTCATTAAGTATCTGTAACTGCAACACTGAAAATAAATCCCTTCCAAGCCCTGCAGATCCCTGCTGCACAATATATAGTTCAGCTAAAGTAATACGGTCACCTAATATTACATTGGCCTTCGAACACCCATTGACACTACTATTGACATTACCCCCAAAGCTAAACAGGCTAAACTTTGGTGCATGTAAGAAAAACTGCTTGTATACTGCCATTGGTAAAATGGAGACAGCTAAACCTGTGTCCACCATTATTGTGTGTGCACACTGAAAGTGATATAATCGATCAGCGTCGCCCGTGCAGCAGGGGATATGTCACTGGTGGGAATGTCCAGCAAGACACTGACGGGCAGTGCTGGACTGAGGTGCATCACCAAGCAAACCATGAGTTTAAAGGAACAGCAACAAGTGTAAGAGCAGGCTTTATTTCACAAAATTATCACAATCCTGACATGACTTTTTATATCTTTTGTCTGAACCTCATTTTATAATAAAAAAGAAAACCCCTGAAATTACAAACCTATAGATGTGTGTTTTTGTAACAATCACTGAATATTATTTTTAGCTAACTAAAATGTCAACTGTAATTTGGGCATAATGTATAATTTCTCAAAAAAGAAAAAAAAAAAAAAAGCTATTTAAACATTCAAAGCAAATATTACAACAAAACATATTGTATAATTAAGTTTATACTTATACTTTATTTAATTAGGAAACATTATAATTGTAGATTTTAAAGTTGTGTTGATTATTCTTTTGAAATTAGTTTACATACACAGCTTTACCATAATGTTTAAAATACGCAGTTCCTCCGAAACAGTGAGGGGGCTTTTCCAAATGGAAGGCTTGACCGTATAAGAGTAGAAGAGAAGGGTGGTTCCATCCTTCGGAAGTTACATTGTGCAGTTCCGGTACTGCTGAATCCCAGAGTAGCAATTGCCCAACCATTTCTACCAGCCCATCCTTATATTACAAGGAGCCCTGTCCATTTCAAACACTTAGCGTGGGGATAACGCACTGTATTTTGGCATGTTAGGAAATTATACTACAGGCAAACACCACAAGACATGCGTGCAAAAAGTGAACTCCACCATAGTAAAATCAATTGAGAATATATTTTATATTGTTTATTAACAAAACTATTTTTAAAAAGTATGCAATTTTAAGTTTGGGAAAATTAACTCTGTTGACAACATTATAAATTAACTAAACTTATAATATTAAGTTATCAAGAGAACATTTTATGTTTTACATTCATTAGCTAATTATTTGCAATTGAATTAAATAGTGTAATCAAAAACTTAAAATCAAATATAAGCAAATTTTAAAGAAAAAAATATAATAAAAAATACAGTGTGAGGAAAAAATACATTGTTGAAAGTCAGAGAATGTTCCAGAAAGACTGAGACAGAGGCACAATTACATTGAGAAGTGGTAGTTTAAGATGAAATGAATAATCCATGGGTTAAATCCACATTGAATGTGTGGAAAACTATAATAAAAGTAAAAAAAATTTGAAATGGGGAATTATTCCAAATGTTTACCAAATATATAAAAGATTAATTGTATAAATAGTATAATAATAAATATAATAGTATAATAAAAGATTTATAATGTGTGACAAAGGGAATAACAGCTAGGCATGTCATAGTAGAGAAAGAAATTATGAGTTTCCAAACATTAAAAGAATATGTTCTTTTAGAGAGAGACTTTTCTTATCTTCAAATTAGAAATTACTTTGACCAGAAAGTAAAAAATGTTTGTGGGAATATATACAGATTGAATTAGTAGAATTATAAATTAAAGCATAAACATCTGAAGACGATTCGTGTTATAAAGTTATTTCTAAGATTTATAAAACACTTAAGTATGAATACACACTCAACAGAATATGTAAAAGAAAAATGGGAAAGGGGGAAACAATGGAAATTACAGATGAAGAATGAATGGCTATATGGTGTTCTCAGTGTAAAATTACCAAGTCTATAAAACGGAAAGAATTTGATCAGATTTTATATTACACCTCAGCAGACAGCACATATAGCCGCTGCTATATGTTACTCTACTTGGGTTAAATTCACTTGGACAATGGACAAATAGATAAATAATTAAGGGCTGTGCAAAATGGCATTGACTAGGAAGCGGTTACAACCAGAAGTACCAACTGTAGATGATTGGATAGATATAACCAAAGAGAGTTACATAATGGAAAATATCACATTTTCAGTTAATGTAATAATGGATTCATTATTAAAAACACTGGAGCATTTGGTTAAACTATGTAACAGAAAAGAGACCTAATGTGATATCAGGACTATAATCAATATGACTGAATAAATTTGAATGAATCAATAGACTGTTTTTTATATTAAGATGTAGAGAATGCTTTGAAATATTTGACCTGTAATGCCTCCATCAAAAGACAAAAAGAAAAGAAGTGGTAGTTCAACTTAATCATGTGCATGTGCATTTTTCAGCCGCCAGGCGCCGCTTCGTTGTCACTGGAGGCGCCATCCATCCTCTACTGACTACTTTTTCCTACTGCCACTGCCTGCTCCTTGCTGCCAGCTGCCAGTTAGGGGTTAAACCCAAACTCCAGACAGGGTAATGAGGGATTAAATAGATTACATAGATTATATAGCCACTTTACCTACCAAACGTACATATTACACCACTAAAACAGTCTGACATTCCCTGCCCACAAACTATAATATTAAGAGAATCTAACCTCCAAACTCGGGCGGCACGGTGGCGCAGCAGGTAGTGTAGCAGTCACACAGTTCCAGGGTGACTGTCGGTGAGGAGTTTGCTGTGTTTTCCCCATGTCCGCATGGGTTTCCTCCGGTTACTCTGGTTTCCTCCAAAAACACAGGTTGGTAGGTAGATTAGCGACTCAAAAGTGTCCGTAGGTGTGAATGTGTGTTGCCCTGTGAAGGACTGGCGCCCCCTCCAGGGTGTATTCCCGCCTTGCATTCCAGGTAGGCTCTGGACCCACCACGACCCTGAACTGGATAAGCAGTTACAGATAATGAATGAATGAATAACCTCCAAACTTCTCATGCGAATGCCAATTCTAGATTCGAGATTCCTAATTAAATAAGGAACTGCAGAAAATATCTGCATAATTCTCTCGTATTTCTTGTACATCCTAAGTTTTTAGAGAAAGGAATGTGGGTTTGGCAAATGGAAGTGCAATTAAATATTTGTAGTGTTAATTTCTTTATTTCTCAACCATGGCAGAGTTACGCCAACTTTTATGTTAAATCATTATTTATTTAAATATTTCTTTTAAAAAATATTAAATATTTGAAAATGTCTGGTTATTTATTCATTTAAATCATAATTTAGTGCAACAGGCTTTTTTTCTTCCCCCTCTTCTGTGTATCTCCAACAAGTATAGTTTAGAAACACTCGTGTAGTTTTGTTACTGACTGAATGTTTTTAGATAAAATTCGCGAAAACAGTAAACGTATATTTTTAATAACAATTTTTTATACCTCAGAACGTAAGAGAGACAATAATGCCAATATATCACCGGGATAAGGAACAAAAAGCGTTTTGTTTGTGTTGCCGCTGTCACGCGCCTTCCGACCGATAACCGAACTGACATGCAAACGGTTGCTCACACGGTAGCCATGCAAATCGCTGTCGCACACTGACACACACACACATACACACACGTGTATATCACTCCGGCTTCTGACTACCCTCATACAGTCGTATATTTGCATCTGAGCCACAGAGCAGAAGTTCCTGATGAGCTCAAGAGGACAATGACCATGGTAATATACACTTCTTTAATTTATAAACTATTATACTACCTTTATTTATATAGGGTTTAATGCTTTCACTTCAGAGATGTTATTAACTCTTCGACTTTGGATTCTTTGGTATAGTTATGCTCAGCTATGATTACATTTTAAGTCTCAATTTGAACTGCACATTTACTTTAGATATACAACCACTGATGCATTCATTTTGAGTTCATTGTTAGAGCTGAAGATCATAAAATCTACCACATTTACATTTTTGGCATATCTTTTTGGCAAATCTCATAAAAAATGTCTTATAATTTTGTAATGTTTAGTTCCCAAGAATTGGTTTTGCGTGGTATACTTACCAGAACACAGCAGGCATGGTGATACTAAGCGCAAAGGGAAATATGTGTTGAATGTTACTAGAGAGATTTCTGACTTTAGTGTAAGTTTTGTTTTAGAAATATCCTGACCTTTTGGTTAACTGATCTTTTTTGTTGATAAACTGCAGTTTTCATTGTGTTCATCTGTACTTTGTTGAGTGCTCCAAATCCTCCTTATCTGATAAAGAACCACATGTCTGGTGCAGATGCTTCCATTTCCTGTAAAATGTAATATCATTCACAGGGACTCCACAGTGATATAAAATTTTAGGCTATGGAAATTATTATGCTATTTTTCTCCTCTCAGTACTTTGAAGCACCTACCATTTTGTGTCATAAGTTAGTGTGTGTTCCTTAAAAAAAAACCTTTTTTTTGTTTCAGCCTGTTCAGATTACTTCTGCTTTGTAACCTGAACACCACAGGTGTTTCTGCCACTAAATATAGCATATAGAGTAAAACCTTATCTTACAATTATATTTAGTTCTGTGACCGAGTTCGTTACGCAATTTGCTCATATATCAAATTAAATTTCCCCATTAAAATTAATTCAAATTCTATCAATCTGTTTCAGCCCCACAAAAACGTGGTTTTACGTTATTAAATATGAAACATCTACATGAGGGGAAAAATGGGCAGTAGGAGGGCATCTCTGTCATATTGAAAAATAAATGTATGATAATATGTTTGAGTTCACCAGAATTAAGTAGTGAATTTTACACAGTCAGAAGCTGCATTCCCCATATCTGTTCCATTCTTCCTGCTCAGAACTCTTTTGCATAAACTCTAACTCCTTGAACAAGGAAATAGTGCTGTGGAAACAAGCCTGCTTCACAAACTCTCAAAAACCTGGCATGTGTGCCCTTATGTGAAGATGAGCAGCATGGTAAAAGCATAACATTGTAATACTCAAAGGCATTTCAAAATATGTAATATTGCCATGTATGTTAAGTGCAAATGTTGAGATCTGTGTGTGTGTGTGTGTGTGTGTGTGTGTGTGTGTGTGTGTGTGTGTGTGTGAGAAAAGGGAAATATAGAGATCAGCTGATGGCTTTCATGATGCCCTGATGCTCATGGAGCTTCAAATACTGAAGTTTGCAAACAAGTTAGAAAGGCCCAAATAATGCAGGAGAAAACCATTGTCTGTGCAACTGAAAAATACTGAATGAGATATCCATGAGTGAATAACTCCTTAATGTTCAGCTTTTGCAAAAATTATATTCAAATGATGGTCTTTCTCTATAAATTGCATACTTTCCTACACTGACAGTTAAGCCGACACTGAAATTACAGAATAAACTGAATAAATTAGAAGAAAAAACAAAAGTTTTTTCTTCTTTTAGAATAGTATGAAGTTATAAAACAAGCTAGATTTAGATTAAATTAGATAATTGTACTTAATATATGCATTTAAAAGTAAGTTATCATGCTCAAACTATTTGAAGGTTTTTTTTTTAATAAGAGGTCTTTGTCTAATAAAATTACATTATATAATGAGTATATTCTAATAGGCTAAATATACAGATCTGTCTTGTCTGAGGATTACCAATATTCTTAACTTAATCTATAAAATCTCTGTCATTTTAATGATATTTGCTGTTGTTCATTGTTGTTGTGCTAATGGTATTCATTATAAAATATTTTTCATATGCTACTTCTCATGCTTTCTTTCAGAGTTTTTTTGAAAAGTTGAAAAAGTAAGTATTGACACATTGCTTTATAGGTTTAGACACTATTAATACATACAATAAAAAGTGAAAACCACATACACACCACACAGAAATGACAGATTATAGTACCTAATATATATCTCTCTTTTTAAATGTTATTCTTACTTTTGCTTTCTTTGATTTTACAGACACAGTGCCCCTCCAGCCCCACCCAAAAGAATAGGTAAATTCTTAACTGTGTATATAATTTTATAAAATTTTAAAAATGGTGTTGTAATGATAATATATATTTTATGAACTGACAGTAAGCGAACAAATACATTTACAAGTAGGATTGACCATGGGATAGTTATTTTTCAACCACAGAACTCAGACTACTAACAAATTTTCAGGAATTTTGTTAAATGTTAGTTTAGTATAAACCTGTTGGCTTTTTACAATGAATGCACAGGACTGCGCAGTATGTTTGCCTATAATTATTTATGTCCCATTGTTAAAGCACACATGCTCAAAGGCTAAGACTTTGTAATTACCCTTTTGAGGAATGGCAATATTCAACCATTTGTTTGCTGCATTAATGACCAAAATAAAATTGCCAACTATTTCTACACAGCAGGAAATGCCTTGCTGCCAAAAAAGAAGCCACCCTTCTCTCATGAATAGATTTTATTTTATTAATTTATAACTCCACTTTCTCAAATTACTTGTCATTATAATGTGCTGTTCATGCTATCTTACAATCATGCTCCCAAAACAGAATCTTGGAATAAATGGATTTAATTAACAGGGAGCAAGAAATATTTTGTCTGTTCCAGTAGAATTCTGCAAAGATATCTGGACCTATTTTATGTGGAAATTATTTGATTATGCAGCATCTAAACATTTTTAAAATTTGTTTGTTTGTTTGTATTTGAAATACAAATCCTGTTTCTGGAAAAATTTTGTTTTTAAATGTATTTTTTAAATATAATTCCATAGAACAAGTATCAGAAATGTGTTAGTCCTCTTAAACTTTTGACTTTAACTGACAAAAGTACAACATATAAATATTTCCAGTTTTTACACTAACTGGTTTGCATGTTGTATATAAACATCATTCATTCATTCATTCATTCATTCATTATCTGTAACCGCTTATCCAGTTCAAGGTCGTGGTGGGTCCAGAGCCTACCTGGAATCATTGGGCGCAAAGCGGGAATACACCCTGGAGGGGGCGCCAGTCCTTCACAGGGCAACATACACATTCACTCAGACACTCACACCTACGGACACTTTTGAGTCGCCAATCCACCTATCAACGTGCGTTTTTGGACTGAGGGAGGAAACCTCCGGAGCACCCGGAGGAAACCCACGCGGACACTGGGAGAACACACCAACTCCTCACAGACAGTCACCCGGAGCGGGAATCAAACCCACAGCCTCCAGGCCCCTGGAGCTGTGTGACTGCAACACTCCCTGCTGCGCCACGGTGCTGCCCTGTATTTAAACAGTTTTTTTTTTATTTAATGCCTGCAGCACAGACAGATAAGTTGGGATTGATGCATGTTTGCCATTGTATTACATCAACTTCTGTTTTAATGACAATTTTTATGATTTAGGAACTGAGGATACAAATTGTTTAATTGCAAATGAAATTTTTGCCCGTACTTGTTTGACGCCAGACTTAAGCCGCCGAGCAGTCTGTGGTCACAGTTGTCTGATCCTCTTCCACAGGAGAGTGATCTCACCAGCAGGCAAGCCAGTCAACCACATTAACTCAACAAAGTCAACAAAGCCATGCTGTTGTAGCATGTGCAGAACAAGCCATCGCATTGTCTTGCTGAAATAACCATGAACTTTCCAAGAAAAAACTTTATGGTAGTGTATTTCTCTCTATGATCCCATTTGGTACAGAGAACGTGATGTCTGGAAAACTAGCACAGCACACATTTCCACTGTTTTTGAGATCATCTGAGATAAGGTTGCCCCCTCCAGGGTCTGTTCCTGCCTTGCACCCCAATGATTCCGGGTAGGCTCCGGACCCACCTCGACCCTGAATTGGATAAGCGGTTACAGACAATGAATGAATGAGAGAAGGTTGGGCCCAGAAAATAGATGGTCTTTCTGCAAAAAATAGATGCATGGCTTTATCTTTGCATAAAATTTTCAGTTAACACTCCTTGATGCAGCAATGGACTGTGTTAAATAACTGTGTTAAATTGTTCTGAAGGTTTCTCAAGCCCTACTACTCTGGAAAGATTAATAATAGATAGTGGGACAGTTCTGTGAAAATTTGACTGCAATCAGCCTCAAGGCCGTTGGCAAGGCAAAGTATTAATGTTGAACCATTAGTTCCGGCTAATATTAACCAATTTAGTTCATCCTAAAGGGCAAAAGTTTTTCCTTTCTGTTACTGAGGTGATGGTTTGTGTTAGGGTTATGTGTAGCTGTCGTGGTAATTAACTACATTTGTCATGTCAGTGGAAAATCCTAACATGTATAGTGGAACAAAGTATGTGTTTGTGTCCTTGCTACTCTGTTGCTGGCACTCACTCTTTGTTTGTTCATTTTTTAGATACCAGTGCCACATATGGTTGGTCAGAGGAAGAATTTGTAAGTCAAGTGGTCACACAGATGTACAAGTCAATGTGCTCTCTTGTTGTTATAGTATGTTCTCAGTATTTGGTGCTGTGTTTTTAAACACTTTTTGGATGTAGTGCTTCCTTCTAAACATAATAACTGGACATGTTTATTTAAACATTTAATTATGCCAGGAGAGTCAGATCTCGTGCATCAGTCAAAGTTTTATAGCTACCTCTAATTCTTTAAAGATAATTTAGATGATTTATTAAAATCTGGATCTCAATATAAGTAAATTGCCTTTTAATAGATCAAATAAAACAACATTACATGCAAGGCACAAGTTTAACACAAATAGCCAAGCATAGCAGCAGCACTAAACACAGAGTAAGTATACTTCCTGGCACATATTATTAAGTTATAACTGCAGTAAAGATTTGTCAAAATTACAATAATATATGGGTCAAATAGTGAATATATATTTTAATTAACAATTGGAAGATTAGAATTATGCATTAAATATTACATAATCTGAAAGTGATCCTGATTGCAGTAAAGACAAGTCAAATTCAGCTAGAATTTATGTTTCTGTTAATAAAATCTAAAATAAGTGTATATTCTCTCAATAAGTCACTAAGTCAAGTCAAACTGAAAGATGCTGTAACACGTAGTCTACTTGTGAAAAGGAAAGTATCTATCTCACTTCTTGTTTATGAAGCAAGCCATTAACTGCTGCCACCTCTCACTTCCCTTATAGAAACTTATAATTGAATGACATGCTTATGATAATGTCAGTGATTCTGTCGTGTTGTACTGATATTTATTGTACCACCAGAATATTCTGAACACCTCTGAAACTGGTTGGTATAAAAGACTTAAAAGTAATCTTGCCAACTTTTCTTTTTAAAAGAACAAACCAAAGTATGAGCGATATTTCTGTTTTGTGGTGTGGGCAGGGTGGAATGGAGGTGGGGGCAAGTCATATTTGCAAACAGTTGCTGTCCAGTGCAAAAGATGTATCCACAAAACAGCAACTATACAGGAGAAGGAAAGAAAATCTTCTTAAATTTCAGTGGAAGTAAATGTAAAAAATTTAGAAATTATTTTATTCCATATTATTTATTTTGGAGTATATCTGATTGTCTATACATCACGAAATTTTCACACAATGTGAAGGACATCTTCTTCTGTGTCGTGGAAATCTAAAATTTAACAAAAAAAGAGATACATGTGTTTTTCTTTGGAAAACAACAATATTAGTGTATAATATACATGGCAAAATAAAATAATCTATATTTTACTAAGTCAAGTGTGAGGTATCTTTCACCATAAAGTAGTTTCTTTCCCAGTTTAGTTGAATGGTACATTCGTTCATTAACATTTTCCTGTACTGCAAATGTAGTAAATGGCTTACATGATACCAGTCTTGATTAAGGTCACACCATATTTAATGCCATGAAGTACCTCTTTTTTATTATAGCTTCATGTGCTTTACTAAGGTTACACTTTGTGACTTTCATTTTTAGATTTTATCCCAACTCTTGACACCTACTGCTAGTTGATGGAATCAACTCCTCAACTCCACTTGATTTTAATTTTTTGTCACATATGAAGTCCAGAAAATGTCCAAAAATTGCCCTTTAATGCTTGTATAGCTGGTGGTTTAGGCATGGAGTGGTGCCTGTGTAGTGTATTCAGGAAGCACAGCATGATTTAAATTAAACACAGGATAAGATGTAAAATATCTTATGCCTATCTATTAGAGCTTTACAAAGTGCCCACCCCACTCCTTTTCTACATGTAACAATGACATTCCTGTAATCATCTGTCTTTGACCATTTAAATGCTAACCCACATATTGCACAAAAAAAAAAAAATCTGTTCTTCTCTAATAATATAGTACAGTTCCCCCATAGAGACTGGGGGATAAAAACATCATGGACTTCGAATTCCCTCACATATGTGACATGGAGACGCAGGCATATGAGCATGGGCACACACTAACACACACACACGTAAACACAGGCTGCACCAATGTGCGCAAACACACATACCCATCACACACACACACACACGAAAGGCCAACTGATCATCTAGGCTCTGCCATTTCTGCAGCACAGTAATGCACAATTCTTGTGGTGTCCATGTGATTGTTTGGTTCACAGATAGAATGAGATTAATTATTGATTATTTATCTGTTTTCTTTATGTGGATGGTGCATGGTACTTATTGTGTGATTATTTGCTTTTTAGACAATAATACTTTTTTTTTTATAAATATTTTCTGATCCCACGGTCACTGCACTGATAAACTGCCCGCTCCCTCGAATGACAATAAAATTTAATTCCATGCTGCAAGGTCTGCTGTGGTGGGACATGCAAGTCACACAAGACCTCTAATCTCCTGGAACCCCCATTCGCTAGCTTTACAGCCCTACCATACGCTTAACCGTAAAGCCACACTGGCCTCTCTGATGACTAAGGCTGTACCTAGCCCCACTGGCAACGTTAATATATGCCTAGTGCAACCAGTTCCATGTGAACTTTACTTAATACAACACCAGCATCTGCAATAATACAACACAGCACCCCACTCACATGTCCTATTCTCCATGTACCTATAACACATTTATATCTCATTCTCTGTTCACACATGGACTCGCTTAGATACTGCCCAGATTTTGTTATATGCGGCTGGCAGGATAATGTCTGGGTAATATTTGAACCATCCGTCACAAATGGTTCAGACATTTGCATTCACACATATAGTTCCTTCCTCTAGGCAAAAGCATTTAAATAAATAGCTGCAGAATCACACGCACTTCAATTATTTAAAAAAGTCTCTTGACATGCTTTTATGTATGTAAACCAAACTGTACTTTACTTCTTTTTTTGATCATCTTCCATAATTAAACAAGCATGAGAGTTCACAAATTCTACTCTTTTCCATAAGCTTTGAGAATCTTAGCCTTTTTAATGTCTACATTTAGTTCTACACTGGGAGAAAAGCATTATGAACAAAATCATATTGTTTAATGTTATCAGTTATAGCATCAGTGGATGCAAAAAATGGAATTCATAACCTCAATGCCCCCCTTGCCAAATGTTGTCTATATATCAAAGTATTTCCTTAGGGTCTTAACCAAGGTAGTGTCTGTGTTTGTGTTTTCATGCAGGGTGAGGAAGATGGTGATACATATGAACTTCCACCTTGTGAGCGACCCACTATCAAACTCCAACGTCCGCCAGTGGAGGAGAATGTTTACCTTGGTACTTTAAACTCTCTTGCCAACCCTCACAAAACCAAGAATAGTTTTTATTCATTTATTTTAATTTAGTTCCATTGTAAACTGTTTGGGCAGCACGGTGGTGCAGCAGGTAGTGTCGCAGTCACACAGCTCCAGGGACCTGGAAGTTGTGGAATCAAGTCCCGCTCCAGGAGACTGTCTGTGAGGAGTTGGTGTGTTCTCCCTGTGTCCGCCTGAGTTTCCTCCGTGTGCTCCGGTTTCCTCACACAGTCCAAAAACACACGTTGGTAGTTTGGTAGGCTCAAAAAGTGTCTGTAGGTGTAAGTGTGTAAGTGAATGTGTGTGTGTTCCTGGCACCCCAGGACTGGGGTGGCACCCCCTCCAGGGTGTAATCCTGCCTTGTGCCCAATGATTCCAGGTAGGTTTTCAGGAATTCGTTGAGTGCAAAATCATGTTTTTGTTTTGATCAGGCATATTTCTAATTATTTTTTATATGCAAAATTCATTCATTATCTGTAACCGCTTATCCAATTCAGGGTCGCGGTGGTTCCAGAGCCCACCTGGAATCATTGGGCGCAAGGCAGGAATACACCCTGGAGGGGGCGCGCCAGTCCTTCACAGGGCAACACAGACACAGACACAGACACACACACACACATTCACACCTATGGACACTTTTGAGTCGCCAATCCACCTGCAACGTGTGTTTTTGGACTGTGGGAGGAAAATTGCTAAATTGCAACTGTGATTTTTTGATGTTTTATAATCTTCTTATTGTAATTTCAGCAAAGTTACTATATGCAGCTACATTTCAAATTTAAGCTGTTTAGCAACAGCTTCTACTGTTCTTGAAAGCTTTAAATTAGATATTTGAACTGGGCCCAGTCTCCCAAAAACATCTTAAGGTCTTCTTAACCATGAGAGAGTGTGTTCAGTGTGATGTTCAGTCTACCACTAATATATGTTCTAAGAATGTTATATATATGTTCATTTGGGAAATATAGCACTGTTCTGTGAATTTTTCAGTTCATCAAGTACTTGATATAGCTCTATAAGTGAATAATGCAAAAAGAATGCTTTCACAATGCTTTTCTGGTCAGTGCTGGCTTTATACCTATAGTCCAGGCTTGGCATTGTGCAAGGTGACCTTAGGCTTCCATTTCATTGCATGTTTTTCTATACTAGAAGATGTATTTACAAATTGGACATAGCATATAATCAGCTTGTATTGTATGTTTTGAATTGTGGAACACTTAAACATACGTGAGGATGGAGTCCAGGAGCCTGGAGTAGGTTCATTGTGTGTAATAAATAAAATAACACTACTGTATGAATTATGCTACACCAGTGGTCACCAACTAGTTGATCGTGATCGACAGGTTTATCTCCAAGACCATGCAAGTCAATCGTGATAAATCATGGCTGCTTCAGTTATGGCATTTAAGTTATTATAGCTGTGTCATTCTGTATCCTCAGTGGTTCATGAGCTACTTAAGCAGGGACATAGGGTATGTGTCTGTGAATACTCATTTGCGTCCCTGACCAAAAGTGCTGCTGCTCTGTCTTCTGTCTTTCTGCCTTCTCTGAGCTGACAAAGCAGCGGCAGTGCTGACGGTTTCAGTTTCAAAAGAAGAAGGTTTCGGAGATATTACACAAATATTTCATGCAGATTACCAGTTACAACACAGCCAGAGTAACACTATACTCTGGTGTTCTGTTGAGTTGCTACCCTGTGGAAATGTGTGACCATAGTGTACTTTTATAAGTATAGCCGTCTTAATAAAAGGTAGGACATTTGGATAAACTATGAGAAGTATATTAGAAAATGCTCCCAACTGAAGAATAAACGAGATATGCACAGCCTAAATCCCCTTATGAGGGCAAAGATAAGGTAATTAAAGGTATTTACAGGTATAAATCATTGATTATAAATGTGTATCAGCATGTACAGTTTTGAAATGCTGAAGCAAATAACAGTAAGCTAGACTGTATAATGCAGCGGATGGGAAAGAAATGGGAGATTTCATGAAAACATTTAAAATTGTGGGTCTGAGCATGTGCAAAGCTGCGGTAGGATAGTTATCAACAGGTAGCACACCATGCCACAACACCTGTTTAGCTTTTACAGTCTCAGGCACTAAGTACAACTACAGCCAACACTCAGATGTACATTAGAGAAGCAAGTAAACAGTTTAATTTTACGTTATTGGAGGCAATGGGGACATACACAGCTTTGTATTTTAAGTAGCCTAAGCCTGGAATTTATGCTGGAAGATCTTTCATTTGTTCTTTTACAACATTCACTAAAACTACAATTTGTATATATTTACTTATTTGTTGTAATAATTCTATCACAAAACAAAAAAAACATAATCACAAATAATTTATTTGGATGGTTAAAATATTTTCTCCACGACACTGCAATCACACTAATAGAAAGCAGACATTGATTTGAAAGCTGTGAAATTCTGAATATTATTTTGTCTTTTCAAAACATGAGATATGCTGAAAATGTAGACCAAAATGAGGTATAGTGCCTAGGAATCAGAACTATCAGAAAATCTCAAGTTTAGAAAAGGAAAAAACAATGAGATATCTTGAAGAATATACTACTGAGTTTTGTGAACTGTCAATAAATGCAGTGCTTTAAAAAAGCTATTTTTGTTCCCATGCAGAGATGGAAGGGTGGAGATATTTAAAAGTAAAAATGATATGAACCCTTGCAATCAATCAATAATTTCTTTATTAAGTAGCACTGCATAATGAAACAGTCTAATCAGTGCGATCACTGAATGAAAATTTAATTTAAAAAATATATAAATTCTAAGAAACAGATGAAATGTTTTATATAAAACAGAAGGCTTGAAATTTTTTTTCAAGATTTGGAAATTCTTCATTGCAAGGGCTCATTTTACAAACTATTGTCAACTGCAAATACCTACAGTGTAACAGCCTGGGCAGTAGTATAGTTGTAACAGGTAAAAT
Source organism: Hoplias malabaricus (assembly GCF_029633855.1). NCBI lineage: Eukaryota > Metazoa > Chordata > Actinopteri > Characiformes > Erythrinidae > Hoplias > Hoplias malabaricus. Next base: position 22,400,502 of record NC_089813.1, read on the forward strand.
AAAAACTCTGCGATTTCCCTATTAAATGAAACATCTAAATAAATGTAGTATGCATCACTTTTTAATATTTTAATATTAAAATATTAAAAAGTGTCTTCGATGCTATATATTCAATATCCTAAATTAATTTGAGGTGTTTGACGTACTCAAGAATTAATTGTTAATTTTAAATGTTGTTGGCTAAAGAGTAACCCAGCAGTAATAGCTTCTCTTGCTCACAAATATCTTTCTGTAGAAGTATATTATTTTCTTAAAATTGTCAGGGGAAGGAAAAACTGAAACTGATTTATAAGAGAATAAATAAGTTCCCACACATCCGTTTTTCTACCATTTATATGCTGCTTAACCAATTTTGCAATTGGTGAATTCAAGAACTGTGTTAAATGTTTTAATTTATGAAGTGTTGATATTTTGATATTTTATTTATTTAGGCTATCCTGAGAAAGCTCCACATCCTATTATTCCCCAAAGGCAGGCAGCACCACCTCCAAGACCAGCCAAGACGCTACCTAAAATGGTAATTTCTAATGCTAATGGAAGATAAAAACTTATTTGCTGTGGTGATGCAACTGTTAAGAGAGCATAATTGACATCATGAAGTCTCATGGTTGGCCATCCCTTTCCCACAGTACTCAGAAAGTATGCTAGCCAATACAGGTGTCTCTGAGCTAGCATAACAAAATTGGCAGCTAATGTTCTTCAAGCATAATTAGCTGTCCAAAATTACAACCAGGTGTCACACATACTCATGATATATTCACATATTTAGGAGACTGCAATTCGTGACATAGTCGCATATTTCCGACATTTTATGTGAAAATATCACTATTATAAGTGTATGGGTAATTACCATAGAAACACTATGTGACAGTAACACGAAAACTCTTTCTCATTACAGGCGTCATTACATAAAACGCACAATGCGAATTACATAACATAGATTCTTATTCCAACAAAGGCATAAAGAATTTTATTATAATATTTCTCCTAAGCAATGCTTATTATTGGTGTCCTACTTTAGCTTTAACTCTATCAAGAATATTTCTTTCACTTAACGTTATTTTGACAAATTTTCAAAAGGATAATACTGAAAAGGACATTTCCCTAGCCATTATTTGCTTCGATATTTTAGCAAATAATTATACATAAAAAGGTTATATTTTCTGTAAATAAAAATAAGACAGTGGTATTAATGGATGGTAATGACACCTTAATGCAGAAGAGTTTTCGTGTTACTGTCACATAACACAGGGCACTGATATGAGTGTTTGTATGGTAATCACCCATTCACTTATGATTGTGATATTGTCGAAAATATGTCAAAAATATGTGACTATGTCACAAATTACAGTCTCCTATATATGTGACTATATAGTAGGTGTGACACCGGGTTGAAAATTAAGTGTTTGTGGCATTGTGTGATTCAGGGAGACCTTTGTGGTTCTTCTTGCTTCTTTAATCTATGATGTAAATTATATGAATATGTAATGTCCAAAGGTATTAGCTTTCTTTTGCTTACTTTGTGTTAGAGATCATCTAACCCCCCACCTGACCAAGAAGAGTTCTACATTGATCCTAACGAAGGTAAATGTGAGTGACCACTTTTTCCAACACCTGACAATACTTATTAGCCAGGCTGTTTATTATTCTCAGCATGTAATTAATATAAGTAAACGGTCTGCCTTAAAAACCTGCGCATATCCTCCCATATACATTCATATTTAAATTACCTATAATAATTTAATAAATAAATAAAATAAGAAATTATATATATATATATATATATATATATATATATATATATATATATATCCTGGAGATGTAATGGGTCATATGAAATCAGCACAATTTTAAAATCTTTTTAGAACTACATTTTTTAGAACTGTAAAAGAATAAGGCAGTAGGGGACAAAGTACACAAACCATGTACTTGAGTTAAAGGCTAAAGATTAATTACAATAAATGTTATATCAACTGTTAAATACACCCAAGGTGTTTCCCTTCCAAACACTCCTGAGTGTTAAGCCCAATTTATGATTCTGTGTCGAACCTACGCTGTAGTGCACACATCAGATCAAACTCTATGCCGTAGCCTGACTCACACCTTTCCATAAACGAAGGCCGCAATGACTGTGATTTGTCTGCAGTCAGACGAACATAGATCACGTTAAACTGAGGAAGTACAAAAGTAAAGGGTGACAAAAAGCCGTATAGGGTGGTTCGCTTGAGTGAGAAGGGGGAGTGGTGAAGTAGCCTAAAATCTTCTGATTGGACGGTCTGACTGTAGAGCTACCGTTATTGGTCTATAACCTTCTCTGTAAACATTTAATTGGTCAGTCTGCACGTCAGTAGCCCTTGTTTACGTCAGGCAAAGCTCATGTACCCACCCTCATCTCGAGCAGCTATGCCGAAACGTAAATGTAAGTTCTTGGATGAAATAAAACAGAAATTCTCATGTTTTCCCATGTGTAGCAAATAAAAGTCTAAAGGACCTAAAAGCACACATAGGTTCAGCTAAGCAAACAACGACAGCGAGGGGCGAGAGCTCATCACCCCCACCCCCCGAGGCGTGTCCTGTTTGTTTTTTTCACTATGATCTAGTCACCCTAAAAAATATGAACTCCTCCATACTACAGAGACATCAGACAACAGCAAATTCACCGACAGGTATTTCCTCAGACATTGGTTTGGATGTCACAGGATTAATAAAAAGTTAAACAACGAGGGAACACATGGGGGAGAAAGTGCAGTTTCTGCAGTGCTGAGCCAGGATTAGCAATGCCACAAGCTCTATTCTCCCTATTAATTAGTTTAGTGAAGCATCGTAATCATTTTAAAGCTGTAATTTTAAGATAAAAATGATTACATAGAGATCCTTTATGCTCTCAGTTTTGTCTTCATAGTTGCAAAGTAGGCCTATTTGAGCTATTTCTGCAGTTCTGAGCCACCTGTTTCTTGCTACGTTTTTATATTTTCAGCCTGATACTCGATTTATTTATTGATTTATTATTATTATTATTATTACTTTTGCGCACTGCATACCAGGCTGTCTTAGAAGAGGCATTTTCACTTCCTGACTGACTGACTCACAGTGCTGACACGCGCATGCACAAGTAGGAACTGTTCGTTCAGTCATATTTCATAGAAACAACTTAGGGTGGCACTACTACACAATCTCTTGTCAGTTCAGCCGTATATCACATTCCAGGTTTGAACTAAATTTGGAATAATTAGGTGCAATTCCATTGACATAAACTGGTTTGTGAAACAGAAAAATATGTTCCCAACTGGAACCAAAGAACAGTAGGTTCTTCAGCATGTCTTCAGGTATCACTCAGCAAAATACATGTAACCTAGCAACAATGCCAGTGTTTACAAGACAGAGCTGTGCCTGGACCTTTTCACCCAACAGGGATCCAGTTCATTTTCTTTTCAAGCACATTATTTTGAACAGAGAAAAAGTTATGGCACAGTGGGCTGTTATTTTCTTTCTGATTTGTAAAAAAAGAACATAAATAAAAGGTATCTGGCTATATCCAAGTGGTTTTTGTGATTGTATTTAAATCCAGTTGAGGTAATTTTTAACATTAAATCGTGCGACTGGATTTATATTACAGATGTCTTCAATTCATTTATCACTAGACACAATTCTCTAATTATATTTTGACTAGGCGAAATAACAATTTGAGATATCTTTGATTGCATTGTGACTAGCATAAATGACGCCAAATTCACCATAGAGATAAAAGGAAGCTCCAATACAATATATCTGAAATTAAATTAAATTAGAGATATATTACCTTTTGTGGGGTGGCACGGTGGTGCAGCAGGTAGTGTCGCAGTCACACAGCTCCAGGGGCCTGGAGGCTGTGGGTTCAATTCCCACTCCGGGTGACTGTCTGTGAGGAGTTGGTGTGTTCTCCCCGTGTCTGCGTGGGTTTCCTCCGGGTGCTCCGGTTTCCTCCCGCAGTCCAAAAACACACGTTGCAGGTGGATTGACGACTCGAAAGTGTCCGTAGGTGTGAGTGTGTGAGTGAATGTGTGTGTGTCTGTGTTGCCCTGTGAAGGACTGGCGCCCCCTCCAGGGTGTATTCCCGCCTTGCGCCCAATGATTCCAGGTAGGCTCTGGACCCCCGCGACCCTAAATTGGATAAGCGGTTACAGATAATGGATGGATTACCTTTTGTTCTGACTTGTCATAATTCCAATTAGATATCTTAAATGACTTAAATGACTTAATGACTAGTCAAAACTAATTTATAGATATCCAAAATTCTATTTTTGACTAGTCAGAATTCCTGATATCTTCAAATACATTACAGATATTTAGAACGTTTGTATTTCTGACATCTTAAATGATAAGTCTGACTAGTCCGAATGTGATTGTAGATATATTTTTATTATTATTATTATTATTATTATGACAAATCAAAACGTAGCTGACCTACATAGCACATGTTTGTGATATGTAAAAGTTGCCAGGTTTGCATATTATAGTGGATTTTGGTTTTACATTTTCAGTAAAGGTACTTGGTTGCTTTTCTTGAGCTTGTTTCTCAGTTGCCTTTTTGGGCTTACTTCTTCTGTAGAGATAATGTCCAAGAAAATAAGCTAACTGTGCATGGTATGGAAGCAATGTTCATATGTTGCCATCTACTGGCGACAGAATGCAATTACTGCACCATTTCCTCATGGTGGAAATCCAATTTAGAAGCCAACTTCAGCGTTGCAGTTAAAATGAACACACCTGGCAACCGTGGCGGCAAATGTACGCATATATGTACTAATATACGCAGTAACTACAATTCAGATATCTGAAAATGTGTTTTTGACTAGTCAAATTAGAATTTGAGAACAACTGAACTAATTCAGGATGTATGATTCATCAGATGATGGATTCTCCGACGTCATCGGGCATCATACATTTGGACTAGTCAAAATATAACTTTAGATATCTTTAATTACTGTTCTTACCACTGAGAAAATTGTCATTCTGACAAGCTAAAATATAATTGTTACTAGTCAACACTCTGTTGTGTATATCCAGTATTTAATTAAAGCCAGTCAGACGAAAGTGATTTAATGTTAAAACGGCTTGCCGTACTCTTCCAGCTGTGTTCCTTGTGTTTATGTAGTCCCTTGTTTTCAGTGCTCCCTTGTCTGGTCTAGTGTGTAGATGTTGGTTTCTGTCTCCCAGTGTTTTACTTATGTCTACACCAGTTCATGTTGTTCATAAAGTTTGTCTCTGTACTCTATTAAAAATAATGTGCGTGAAAGGAACATGAACCAGATCACCGTTTGGTGAAAAATCCAGACAGTCTTGTGAGTGCTGGCATTGTTGCTAGGTTACATGTATTTTGCGGAGTGATACCTGAAGAGATTCAATTTGATTGCCATTATCATGTAATATTGGCACTCCTGGAACATTTCTCAGCCAATCACATTGCAGGGTCAGATCTATGGTATAAATGTAGATTTCTTAAATTACTGTTTTAACTAGTCAAATTGTAAATGCAGATATCTTAAATTGTGATTCTGACTAGTCAAACTGTAATTGTTACTAGTTGTAGATACCCAGTATTTAATTAAAGATAGTCAGATGAAATCTGTTAATGTTAAAACGGCTTGCCATACGCATCTTTTATCTCAGCTGCTCTCATTCACCAGCTTAGTAAAGAATGGTTAAACCATGACATTTTATTGTCTTGATGTGTTTATCTCTGTTTCTATCCTGATTTGGACAGACAACGGCTTTGAATAATGCAGCCTTGTTTCCCAACAAATCTGGTGTGATCAGGGACTGGTTTGCAAGGTAGAACCAAAGTTCAGAAATCCGTGAAGCATCAAACACAAGTTAAAGATCCAGAGTTTGATAAAAAGAGCAAAAGAAATGTGTGATGTAATGGAATTATTCTACCTTGCAGGAGGTTGATTAAAAATATATATATATTTTTCACGGTCTTCTTTATCTTAAAACTTAATAATAAGCCGCGATAGCGAACTTTGGTATAATTGCAATAATACACTTGAGGTACGTACAATAACTTTAATGTATTATTGCATTATCACAGAGAGAGGAGGACTACTGAATTTGTCTCATTTCACGTGAGTGTGTGTCTTTGGTGGGAAGACATTTTGTGGCATTAACAGTGTATTTATAAAACACCATATTGCTGTGCACAGCCACATTAAACTTCACGTGTTTTACTCTAACAAAACTTTGTGCTCCTTTTTTTAATTTCTGCATTAATTAGTCCTGTTCTCCATATTTTCTGTACAGCACAATGACATAATAAAAACACATGTAAACAAAGACATTATGAAGCACCAAAGCTTTGTTTTAATATTAAATAGCTTTTGTCTGTTAAACATGAATGAAGGAATAGTAGTCACTGATGACTCTAACTAAACGGTACAAATCATTTTGTTCATTCATAATGGTTTAAAGAACTGAAACTAGTCTTACTTATGCTCTCAAATGTGCACAACAGTTAAAATAAAAAGTCTGGCTTTCTTATTACTTGGTTTTAGGCAGAGAGACTTGAGGTGGGCTTGTTTTAGCACTCTGACTGTATCCGTCCCTCTCCTGGCAACGGTGCTGTGAGGAGAGCTGTGCCGAGGCAGGAGATTGTTCATACATGTTACGATTTGCCCACACATAAACCAAAAGGAATTGCAGATTTTCATAACGTAGTGGAATACAAAGTAAGGTATTTCATTTTGAAATATAGTGGAGTTAAAGTAAAAAGTTGCCCAAAATTGAAATGCTTCAGTAGAGTACAGATACACAAAAAACTACATAGCTAAGTACAGAAATTAATTACATTTACTTCATTACTGTCCACCACTTGAATAAGGTATACTTTTTTTTCCAGAATTAAAGGTATGGAATATGTACCTGTGAGGGTACCACCACAGTGACAGTTTTTCTGACAGTGTATGTGCATCATTGTAGGGCTTGGTGTATGGCCAATTAACCTTTGGAACTTTTTGTACATTTCTGGAATATCTTTTTTTTTTCATTTGAATATTTTCAAACTGCAATTGGTTGAATGTGGCAATGCAAAACCCATGGATATGAAAAGGCAAAAGTATAACAAACTTGGCAGTGTAAGTTTAAGTAAGGAATGCTACTAATGTAAAAAAGTAATGTTACCACTAATGTCACTATGTCAAAATCAGTGCAGAACACAAAATGATTCATTAACAGCATGACTTCATAAACAAACATAGTTCACAAAGTACCCGTTCAAACAATTTAAAAATTAATGTGGCCAAACATGGAAATATTTCACAGCCTTCATTAGGCCATTCATAGTTCATAGCTATAAAAAGATTTATAAAATAATTAATAGCATTTATGATTTATTTCCATAACACTATTGAAATATAAAAATTTCCTAAAATAGTGAAGTACACAATTATATTGACAAGAAATTTAGAAATTGTCATAATTACTAATCCTTTGCTGTCATTGTTTCACTGGTCCAATGTCCAAGAAATGTCAAACATGACAAAAAATATTGGATGTTTTTTCCCCTCAAAACCTTAACTTTTCAGGAAATTCAAATGATAATATTTCATACACAAGTAATTATAATAGCTGCTCAGTTAATAAATTATAATTTTTCTTTGTTAAATACCTTCAAGTATATGAAATATACCAACAATCTCTCTCTCTCCCCATCACACTTTCATTTTGTCTTATTATAGTTCCGGAAGTGAACCGTAAAGATAAGAAAGGGGCCCCAAGGAGGAATGCTCCAGCAATACCTGTTCCTAACCATGAAGAAGGTCTCTCTCTCTCACTCTCTCTCACTTTCTCTGTCTCTCTCAACCCCATGTCTTGACATTTTTTTTTATCCCACCCTGCATTTGTCCTCTTGCCACTATTAATTACACTGATGAGCCAAAACATTACGGCCATATCCTTGATTCTACACTTAATGTTCATTCTCTCAGCTCTGCTGACCTTCTACTGTGACACTGACATGGTGGTGGTTTATTAGTGTGTGTTGCATTGGTATGAGTGGATCAGACACAGCAGTGCTGTGTATTCTGACTTATGTCTGGCACTTTACATGTTGATGGTGCAGAGCTGAAGGATGTAATTGTACATGATTAATCACAGCTTAACTTTCTTTCAGATGTTTACTTGGACCCAAATGAAGGACAGGTGAGCATAATTGTTGAAATGTTCAAGTTGAGTTGTAGGATATATCAATACTGCTATACTGTGAAACTAACAAGCAATATATTACACACCATGTAATACATGAACATCAATTACATTAATAGCACCGTACATTGCAGTCACACACATGATATACAGAAAAAAACATACACCAAAACCAGATACCCCTTAGGGCTCGGCATTAAATTAAATTTCTCAAGTGTGGTGAAAAGGAAAGCCCACTCCACACGGTCAAAGGCTTTTTCCATGTCAAGTGATACAATAAGGGCAGGGTGTTTAGTTGTTTTAAAAATGTCCACAATATTTAGTAGCTAGCGTATATTGTCAGAGGCATACCTCATTGTCAAGCCAGTTTGGTCAGGTTTAATTTCCTATGGCAGTGCCCTCTCCAACCTGCATTTTACAATTTTATTTACAATTTACAATTAAAAATTTACAATTTTAAATCAGGGTTTAACAAACTTATTGGTCTGTAAGATGCTGTAAGAAGCTGTGAGTCCTGAGGGGTTTTACCGTTTTTCAGAATTAAGCAAATTATTGCCGTTTTCCAAATACTGTGTACATTTTCAGGTACTGGACTATTTTCAAGCAGATCATGAAAAACAGGTAGTAAAATTGGTTGAAGCTCAGGCCAAAATTTTTTTTAAATGTCTTGTGGAAAGCCGTCAGAACCGGGGGATTTTTTTAGAATGCATGGCTTGTGATTCTTGGAAGACCTCTTCAAGAGAGAACATAGCATTTAAATCAGCCCTATCTTCCTCTGATATGCCAGGAAGAGGTAGTTTATAAAGAAAAGACAAAATATTGGTCTCTGATGCAGTGTTCTCCATTTTATAAATTCACTGATAAAAGCTTTGAAAAGAACTGTATATAACTAAAGGATCATATGTAACAGAACCATCAGGATGTAATAGCTCTTTTTCACTCTGTTCTTTCTTTAACTGATGTGCGAGAAGCCGACTTGATTTGTTGCCAAATTCATAAAAATTTTGCCTTGAAAAACGGAGCAGTTTTTTTTTTTTTTATGAAATTAAGCTTAGCTCCCGCCTGGCATAATCCCATCCAGGAAGCATAGGAAATAATATCACCTCTGATTGTGGCTTTAGCCGCTCCCAAAAGGTAGCTGATGACTGATGAGAATATTTATTATCCTCCCAAAAATAACAAATACGTTGATTCATATAATAACAAAATGCTGTATTATTAAGCAAAGAAGAGTTAAACTTCCAAGTCTTGCTGTTAGATGTTGGAGTGCCCAATTTCATTTTCATATAGACTGGAGTATGATCAGACAGAATAACGGAGCCTATTTTGCTGTCTGTTACAAGGTGAGTTGAACTATTGGGTATGAATATATAATCAATTCGGGAATATGAACTATGTGGTGTAAAAATAAATAGAAAAAAAGTATAACTCGGGGGGTTTAATTCCCTCCAAATATCAACCAGTCAATATTCCATACATATCTGGTTACGCACCAGTGAGGATTCAGAATTGGTTAAAAAAAAAGCAGGTTTGTGTAAGTTATGATCCAAGATGCAATTAAAATCTCCAGCCATAATGCCTACATTTTGTGGGTATTGCTAAACAGTAAAATTACATCAGACATAAATTTAGGACAGTCTTCATTTGGCGCCTAAATGTTAACCATAGTAATATGCTATCCATGTAACAGGCCCGAGATTATGACATATCTGCCTTCAGAATCATTTAATCATTTATAAAATAAATGGCAAATATTTGTTAATTAATATAGCCACATCTCGTCTCTTTGAATTAGAATTACAAGATGCAAAATACACTTGTCCTACCCAATCTCGTTTAAGTATTAGGTGCTTAAATTCTGATAAATATGTTTCCTGAATCATGGCAATTGATGCTCCCTACTTTTTAAGAAAAGTTCAAATTTTCATCCTTTTAATAACATGCCCCAAATCTTTCACAAGTTTTGTATTTAAAAGCATCATTCATATCCACTCTCTGATATAAGAAAACAGGATCTGACTGCAGAAATGTAAAGTGTCATCATAAATTTGTATGTACATTTTACAAACAGAGAAAAACACTCCATTCCATCCTACCTGCCCTAAGCCCACGGGTCAGAAAGTCCTTTGCCGCCTCAATCACTGAAAACAGGCAGATCTTAAAGCCGTGGAGACACCGGAGTCTCGCAGGGTTAGCCAGTCCTCGAAACATCTGCAGAGTAGAAAATTCCTGCCTCAGCTCACTGAATTCGTACCGTCTCCTGAGGACCTGAACAGAGAAGTCTTGATAAAATCGAAGCTGACCCCCATCATGTGTTGCCTGTCATTTCTGTACTGCAGCTCGCAGGACTGTCTCCTTATCTGGATAATGGAGAATGCGGACCAACACAGACCGAGGAGGACCGCACTCAGGCAGAGCCGGTGCAAAGGATCTGTGAGCACGCTCTGTTTCAGGAGTAAAGTCCGGTGGAAGGCCAAGCCATCTCGGCAGCATTGTGCATAGGAATTTAGTGAGAGGCACAGAGCCCTCTGCATGGTCGTCCATGGTTTTCAAGGTCGTTAACCTTAGAGTGAAGCTGCTGAACCCTCTTCTCCAGCGTGACCAACTAGCTGCTATGAGAGGTTGTAAGGTCCTCCACAAATGAGACCCAGCCCACTACATCAATAAGTCTAGTCTCGTTGGAGGCAACTCTCTCCTTTAAGTCAGAGAGAGCTGCACACAGTGAGGAAAGACTGGAAGTCAATGTGTCAAGGCGACAGTCAATATTGTCCAGGCACATGTCAAATCAAGAGCCGAGCACACGTATTTCAGACAGCAGGTCCTCTTGAGGTGTTAATGCTAAAGGCGCCTGAGGTACTTCATGTTTAGCTGATTTCTGTTTGGCCTCTCTGGGTGGCCTGGTAGACAAAAATAGTGGAAAATCTCGTACCTCCTGACTCTCTGACGTCCCGACATCACATTTAATATCGACTAAATGGTGTTCAACAAATTTTAATGAGGATAGCACCAAAAAGTTAAATGAAGCAGAGCGAGAACTCAGGCAGCCATCTTCCAGTGGTCATGTGATGCCCCCAATAAGCTATTTTTAAATTTGATACTTGCAACACACTCCAAAAAAAGAAGCAAAATAGGAATGAAGAGTTTACAGAATGTTTAAGATACATTCTAATTTTAAAATAGTGAGCATGTGAACATGTAAGACTGAGTAAAAGGTAAAGGTAAAAAGTAAAGGTACAGCCTTTGCAAAAATGCTGGGTCATGGTTGACCACTTTGTGTCAAATTTTAAGAGAATGATCACACAGTTCAAAAGTAAAATTTGAACTCTTCAATGCAGATTTCACCATTTACTGTATATTGTAAAAAAGAATTTAATCTGGAGAAATCACTGTTTGTGTCAGGCAATACTTTTACAGTGCATGACCTTTGAGCCTTCAGAGTCAAAACATTCATGCTACTATGAAAAATATAGGTTTGGGAGTTTGGGTTTGGTTTGTTACAGTCCACTGCTACATCGCTACAAACAAAATTTATGACACTTTGGGGATTTATGACCGTAATTTTGCAAAAAGGACACAAAGTTAAATTATTGTTTGTCAGAACCTAATATAGCCTAATATGGCTTTTCATGGCCGTAATACAATCCATGCAATGTATGTTTGTAGTCATTCATTAATATTTACATACTTTACACTACACAAATGGAAAGTGGACAGTTCCAGCTTTCATATGAGACTTTCATTCTATACAATATGAAAGTTATGAAGCAGAGAATGTGAAGAATGCAAGTCTGGAACCATCTATGGTTGCTGGGAAAGCCCAAACAAACTGCAAATTAAAATGAGCTGCAAAAGCACAAAACACATCCAACCAAATGATGAAACCTTTTTGATGAAACCATTTTAAAAAAAAATCAAAAACACTATGCAAGTTCAGAAAACAAATGCAAATTTAGAAATGTGATGCATGTTCAGAAATCAAATGCAAGTTCACAAACAAGATGTAAGTTCAGAAAACAAATGCAAATTTAGAAATGGGATGCATGTTCAGAAATCAAATGCAAGTTCAGAAACACTAAGCAGGTTAAGAAGACAAATGTAAGTTTAGAAAACAAATGCAAGCTCAGAAATGTGAGGAAAGTTCAGAAACTGCAAATCCAGTCACAACACAGTGGAAGTTTTCTAGAGGACCCTGAAAGCTGCTGTATTAGTTGTATTGCATTTAGTGAACTCCAGAAAACTTCTGTTGTGTTGTGGCTGGAAAGGCTCTGACCTTTCATTTGTATACTGAACTTGAAGCTGTTTTCAGAACTTGCATCGCATTTCTGAACTTGCATCTCAATTTTTAAATGAAGCCTAGGTGTCATCATTTTGATGAATGTGTTTTGTGCTTTTGCAGCTCATTTTAATTTGCAATTCAATTGGGCTTTCCTGGCCACCACAACCATGGTGATTCTAGGGAGTTGCTTGTCACGTTTGGCAGGTTTACCGCATATGGTGCTAAATGGACTTATGAAAAGAAAGTAGGGACTGGCTTTCATGTACCTCCCGCTGCCTTGACTTAATCTTAATTTTATTGTTAAAATGGCTGTTTAATATAATAAACAAAAAGCGATAATTAAAATACTGTACATTTATGTAATCTGCTAGGCTTTTCTGCAAACGACATAGAACAAAGTAAATAGATATAAATATTGTCGGCATCCTTCTGTCTTCAAGTGATGATGGTGTAGCATATAAGAGTTTTATTTTCTGAACTTCCACAAGTAGCTAAGCAGTCCTACTCTGGAGTGGCAATCTCTGCTGCATCTGTTATACTTGATCTGTGTTGTCTGCTGGGCTGTTTGTTGTCTCTCCTTCTTCCTGACTCTCTTTTGAGTTTCTCATGTCCCATGCTTCTGGTCTTGCCTGACAGTAAGATGCCAGCCTAGGAAATCTTCTGCATAGCTTTCCCATGAACTGGTGTTGATGTTGCACAGATTCATGTTAATTTTGCAAACATCTTTGAAACATAGCCATGAGCTTCCCCTTGGTCGTGAGTCCTCTGCCAGTTCCCCATACAGGATTTGTCCTTGGGGATATGTTCCGGATCACTTCTCCTAACATGCCCAAGCCATCAAAGTTGTCTCTCACAGAGAATAGTAAACATTCTGTTAATGCTGGCACATTTCAGGCCCTTTGTCAGGTACCTAGTCTTGCCACAGAATGTGTCACAGATACCTCAAGTGGAAGCTGTTGAGTTTCCTCTCATGCCTTTCATAAATGGTCCATGCTTCACAGCTGCAGAGTGTGCTGAGTACACAGGCCTGTTGCATGGATAGTAGCATGGATTTCATGGTAAGACTGTGATTATACCAGACCTGCTGTTTACCTCTGCATCAATGAAAAGCAAGCTGTTGATAATGGACCCCAGGTATATGGGGTCACAACAAAGTTGTGCCTGTCAGTGGTGATGGTTGGATGATGGTCTGATCAGCAAAGAGCAATTTACGGATGAATATATCTGTGACTTTAGTCTTGATGTGAAGACATACAATGTTAACACAGCTTCCCATCACTCCTGATGTGAATGTAGACTCCTTAACTGAAGTCCTTGAAGCTTAGGAGAGCATGGAAAAAATTATGCAAAAGAGCATCGGTGCAAGGACACAAATTTGTTTACTTCGCTGGTGACTGGGAAAGCTTCTGATAATGTACCATTGATTCAGACCGTGACGTGCATGTTCTCATGGAACATGATCTTGGGGCAGCCAATCTTCTGCAGAAACCTAAAGAGACCTCTTGGGCTGATCAAGTTTAACGCCTTTGCTAGATCTATAAAAGCAATGTGGAGAGGCATTTGATGCTCTTGACATTTCTCCTGCAGCTGGCGAAATGAGAATTTCATGTCATTTCTTGACCTGCCAGCTCTAAAGCCAGACTGGGATTCAGGATCAATGTGGGAGGCTAGGATCTGTAGGTGTGCTAAGGCGACTTGGACAAACACTTTCCCGACTATTCTGAGGAAGGAGATACCTCGATAATTATTGCAGTCACTGTGGCCTCCTTTTTTCTTATACAAAGTGATGATGCTAGCATCTTGCATGTCCTGGGGGATGTGTCCCAATTCCCAGTAGAGGCAGAGGAGTTTATGCTGGGGTACAAGCAGTGCAGATTTTCCATTGTTCAAAACTTCTGATGGGATGCTGTCGATTGTAGGGGCCTTCTCACAAGCAAGACTGTCTATGGTATTTCTGAGATCTTCCAGGATGGGTGGAGTGTCTAGCTCTTCCATAACAGGAAAGTCTGGGATGCCATCAAGAGTGATATAAGTGAAGACATTTTGCATTAGGTTGCAAGGTAGTGCTCAGGCCATCGCTACAACTGCTTTCCTGGGACTGGGATGGCTATGCCAGTTTTGGATTTTAGCGGAGTGGTATTTACACTAGCTGGGCAAGAGGCCTTTTTTATACCCTCGTACATCCCTCTTGCATTCACAGCATCTGCATCTGTCTCTAAATTACTGCAGAACTCCAGCCAATAAGTGTTGGTGCAGAAGTGGGCAGTCTGCTGGGCAATATTGCTGGCAGATCTGAGGGCTTCTAGTGCACTGGAGCTTGGTGCAGACTTATAGGCCTCATAAAGTCAATCCTCCACAGCATTTTTTCAGTGTTTCTTTCACAACAGGTGTTTATACTGGGGTCACCCTTCTTCTTTGAGTGGGGAGTATTCTTCACAGAAAAGCCCACACCATGCTGCCTAGGTTTGCTCAAGGAGTTCCCTTGCTAAAAGAAGGTGTAGTTTTCTTCCCTGATGAAACCATTGCCAGCAAGTTGAGTTTCCTGGAGGCAGGCAATATCAGCATTTAGTTGAGTAAGTTCTCTGTCAATGACGGCAGTCTTCCTTTCACCATCAGTTTGCTGCAGGTCAGTAGTGAGGCCAGGACACATGGTTCTAACTTTCCAGCTTGCAAAACGAATAGCTGGACTCCACCATTATCTGGTGCAGAGTTTTTTGGCCTACTCCACACACCCAATGAAGCAGGTAAGCCATGTCTAAACAGCACCTTACTGACCAGGGACTTCCCAGTTTAAGGCAAGCTGTAGCTGTCCAAATGGGATGTGATGACCCATCCCACCATCAGAAGTAACCCCTGGCACTCGTTTTATTTACCAATTGCATGAGCTTATAACCTGTAACTGCCACTTCCCGTGTTGTGCTGACACCTTGAGGTGATGCTATAATATATTCTCCAGTAGAGCTACAAAGCCTGGGCAGATTTTGTTTTTTTGGAGGACCAGCTGTTGCTCATTGCCATCCAGTTAAAAACATGTATCCTTCACACTGAAAAATTCATGATGAATAGACCAATAGAAGTGTCCAAAAATTGAATAAAATATTTTACATGGAGGAGGGTACAAACCCACACCCCTTCAGTTCTCCTCCCAATTAATTTCAATCCAGTGAGGTAAAAATAAATGACACTAGGGGAGCCCCAAAATGTAATAAACACCTCCCACATCTTATCTAGTATTCCCTTAAGAAACAGAAAAAATATTGATGGTGTATGAATTTCAAAAAATGAATAGGGGGAAAGTCACATTAAGATAATTTTTGATTTTGCGATAACAGTTTGCATAACAAAAAGAAAAAAATATATATAGGTAATTGGACATCACCGTGACCCTGAAATGGATTAATCTGAAAAAAAATGATGATGATGATAATGAATATGACATCAAAAGGGTTGTATCAATCTTTTCAAATGTGGGGGTGTTCTGGGATGGGGAAGTAAAATCCACTCAAATTTTCATAGCCAAATTATAATTAAAATCATGACCAATTATAACTTCTGGAATTACTATATTTGACCTACAGTATAGAAATAGCATGTTTTTTTGTCCATTTGTTGTTTTGAAATCACATGGGAGGATAGCTAATATTCCTTCTCTCCCCATACTAGCAATACCCATTCATTTCAACCTATGCTGTCTTGTGTGGAGGTGTTTGTGCCAGGTGAATAAAACCACTGCAACCACTGCAATTTCAATTCATTCATTCATTCATTGTCTGAAACTGCTTATTCAGTTCAGGATCGCTGTGGGCCTGGAGCCTACCCGGAATCATTGGGCGCAAGGCGGGAACACACCCTGGAGGTGGCGCCAGTCCTTCACAGGGCGACACGCACTCAGACATTCACTCACACTTACAGACACTTTTAAATCAGCAATCCACCTACCATTGTGTGTTTTTGGACAGTGTAAGGAAACCGGAGCACCCGGAGGAAACCCATGCGAACCCGGGGAGAACACACCAAACTCCAGGTTCCTGGAGCTGTGTGACTGCGAAACTACCTGCTGCGCCATTATGCCGCCCTGCAAATCATTATCACGATTAAATTAACATTTTACAATGATTATGATTAATGAACAATGGTTTTGTATTTTGACCCTCTTGTATTGTAAATATGCTCCAGTATTAAATATGGGATATTTTTCTAATGTTGCTGGGAGCTTGTTCCTCTCTTTACATTCTTATTCTTTGTGTTCAGTGTCATTTTAATTATAGTCAAATACATCACATCCAAACCACAAATGCTGTGTTTTCCTTTGGTACTAGCTGCTCGAGTTGCTTGGTCTGCCTAAGCGTTTTGGTTGCTTCCATGTGGCAGATAGGGGCAGAATCAAGTGACTACAGCTTGGTAGTGTGATTTTAAAGGGACAGTACATGAACACATAGTGGGGACATTTCAGAATAAAAATAATCAATATAGACAAGATTATGTTGATTAGAAGTTCTTAATGCCGATTTTGATTAGTTAATTTTTGATTAATTGCCAAGCCCTAGTCCCACGTCTCCTTGATCTATGTGTGAAAACCACAAAGCAGACTCACATGAGGGGTTATACATTGCAAGCCTGTGGTAGCAAATTGTCAACTCCATTTACTTGAGTTTGCTTGAAAAAAAGAGTCTTTCTTCCCCTGCCTTTTCCATTTGTGCATTCTAATATTGATTAAAAAAAAGAGAATGACTTTTCAAAACATGTTCCCAAGGCCATAACTAGAGATTAATGATTAGGGGGTAATTGCCTCATAGCAGAAAATTTCTTACAGATTAAGCAAAGCCACAAGCATCTGTTGCCTTTACAAAATGTAGAATATCCATCTACAGGTAGAAAAACAAAACTGAGTTGTGAACAACTATTAACTGATTATATACAGGTATCTAAAATACACAGTCATAAAGTCAGGAAAGAACATAAACATCAATTCAACTCTAAATACTGCAGTGGTTAAAGCAAGAAAAATGTAATAGTTTTTTTTTCAGAAGGCTTACTTTACCTTCATCAATAATCAGGTTTCCTCTGGTAGCATAATTCTGTTTCAAATAGTGCATCAGTGGATTTTCAATTTGGTTAATTAAAAATTGTAACAGGCATTCAATTAATGTTTTTTCTTTATTTTTGTCTTCAAATGGCACTATTGTGCAGCTGCAATGAAGAATTTGTAAAGGTATAACTGTTAAGTTGTATTTGTGGGAAAAGAAGAAAAACTCAATCGGTCCTGAACAACAACTGAAGAAATTTTCTCTGACTTCAAATTTATTGATACACATGTTTGATACACACAATTTTCTGCAACTACAAATTTCAAATGCGCTCATGGATTTTGCCCCAACTCTACCTCCATAGCTCGTTCCCTTATCACTCACGCTAACTGATACATTTGATGGCTGAAATGTTGATACATGACATGTGATTGGCTGAAAATTCGTCTTTATGTTATTCTGTGTGTGTGCATACCTAGGGTTGCCGACCCCTGCATAGCATATTTTAATATTGATTTAATTTGATAAAAGTGAGGGGATGGAATCGTAAAATTTTTAATGTGTAAGAGCTCTACTGAATTAATTTGCAGAATTTTACATTTTACATAATAACAAGTTTAGAAAAAAAAAAATTATAATATATATATCAAATTGAGCTAATTATTACTGCAACAATGAAAGGAGTAGAGCAAGGACCAAATTATTTCCATGTATTATTTATTTTGCTCACTGGAATTTCTTATTTATAATGTGAAAAATTTGTTCTTATTATTACTGTGTGATTTTTTTTTCCAGAGTGAGAGTGAGCCTACACCTGATGTGTACCGGCCAGGTTATTTTTTATTATATTTTTACATTATATTTTATATATTAGATTTTATAAATAATATATTATATTTTTACATTCATGTATTTACATTTATTTATTGGACTTTACTATACTTGGATATTACTATGGGTGTGGTGGGTAATGCTGGTTACTAAAGTTATATGCATGTTCACTACATGAATTATTCTTATGTAGTTTTTATTTTATTTTGAATAATTCCTATTAACTTTTTTTTTTTCTTTACCTTATACCCTGTAGCTATTTTAGCAATGAGTATTGAACAGTAAGATATATTTTATACTATATATATATATATATATATATATATATATATATATATATATATATATATATATATATATATATATATATATATAATGGGTTGGACAATGAAACTGAAACACCTGATTTTAGAACACAATAATGTATTAGTATACTGTAGGGCCTACTTTTGCAGCCAATACAGCATCAATTCATCTTGGGAATGACATATACAAGTCCTGACAGTGGTCAGAGGGATTTTAAGCAATTCTTCTTGCAGGATAGTGGCCAGGTCTCTACGTGATGCTGGTGTAGGAAAACGTTTCCTGACTCACTCCTCCAAAACACCCCAAAGTGTCTCAATAATATTTAGATCTGGTGACTGTGCAGGCCATGGGAGATGTTCAAGTTCACTTTCATGTTCATCAAACCAATCTTTCACCAGTCTTGCTGTGTGTACTGGTGCATTGTCATCCTGATACACTGCACCGCCTTCAGGATACAATGTTTGAACCATTGGATGCACATGGTCCTCTAGAATGTTTCAGTAGTCCTTGGCAGTGATGCGCCCATCTAGCACAAGTATTGGGCCAAGGGAATGCCATGATATGGCAGCCCAAACCATCACTGATCCACCCCCATGCTTCACTCTGGACATGCAACAGTCTCTGTGGTACGCTTCTTTGGGGCTTCTCCACACCGTAACTCTCTCGGATGTGGGGAAAACTGTAAAGGTGGACACATCAGAGAACAATACATGTTTCACATTGTCCACAGCCCAAGATTCTGCCCAAGTGTCCACTTCTCCTTGAACCATTGAAACCGACGTTTGGCATTGGCATGAGTGACCAAAGGTTTGACTATAGCAGCCCGGCCGTGTATATTGACCCTGTGGAGCTCCCGATGGACAGTGCTAGTGGAAACAGGAGAGTTGTGGTGCACATTTAATTCTGCCGTGATTTCGGCAGCTGTGGTTTTATGATTTTTGGATAAAATCTGGGTTAGCACCCGAACATCCCTTTCAGACAGCTTCCTCTTGCGTCCACAGTTAATCCTGTTGGATGTGTTTCATCCTTCTTGGTGGTATGCTGACATTACCATGGATACCGTGGCTCTTGATACATCACCAATACTTGCTGTCTTGGTCACAGAGGCACCAGCAAGACGTGCACCAACAATTTGTCCTCTTTTGAAATCTAGTATGTCACCCATAATGTTGTGTGCATTGCAATATTTTGAGCAAAACTGTGCTCTTACCCTGCTAATTGAACCTTCACACTCTGCTCTTACTGGTGCAATGTGCAATTAATGAAGACTGGCCACCAGGCTGGCCCAATTTAGCCATGAAACCTCCCACACTAAAATGACAGGTGTTTCAGTTTCATTGTCCAACCCCTGTATATATATATATATATATATATATATATATATATATATATATATATATATATATATATATATATATATATATATATATATATATATATATAATGCTTTATCAAATATTATTCGGTCATCTACAGCTATGTATATTTTATAGGTGTCTAAAATGGTTTGAAACTTGCAAATTTGTAGATTACTAGTATTATATTAATTTATAATTTTATAGTAATAAAAACCAAACCGAAGTGGATGTGGATAAAAAATAGTGTATAATGTTTCTTTCTCTTTTTTAATTAATAAATTATTTTTTTATTGTAGCACGCCCACCAGTACCCCGAGGTGGGCGTGGGCGTTCATCCAATGTCTTTGGGAGAGATCCTCCTCCACCAATGTAAGTTAGTGAGACTGTGTATAAATCTACTAAGCTGTCACTGGGGTTGACTGGTCTTTTGGACATTTAGAGTTATAGAAAATATTTGTACCAGTTTTGAATTGCATTTCTGTCTCTTAAGTTACATTTACACTACACTACCTGACTTAATGCCATGCTTTTTGTTTTTCTGCTTTAAAATATATGTCATATGCAGGTGGCATGGATATGGGGAGTGGGGTGGGAAAGTGTGTTCTGTGTTATTTTCCATGTCCTGGATCTGTGTGGAATTTGTTGTTTTCTCCACGTCTGCTGCGCAGCCTGTGGGGGATGGACTGGTTAGCTGTCCTATTACTAGTCCCAAGTATGTGAGAAATGGGATGGTTGGGTCAGGAAGTTCATCCAGCATAAAACATGTCTGAAGCTGCGTATGCGGATCACTTGATCTGCTATGGCACCCCGTCATAGGAGCATCTGAATATGGAAGTGGAACAATACATTAAGGGGCCAATTTCATGGAAATTTTACAAGCAAAGAAATAAGGCATAAGACCACAGCGCAGGCACCTGTCGGGGTGGCAGAAACATAAACTGATAATTTGGTCACTGGTCACTGATGTACAAGTCTGGCAGAGAGTGGCACAATTAAATTGGCTAACTCAGACTAAATATTTGATCAGCAGACATGGTCAGATTTTATCCAATCATATTAATTCATCGTATCTTTTTAAAAGGCTGTCTGCTTTTTGCCTTCATGCTATGCACGTATAGAAGACAAAATTTACTTCTGGTGAATGTGTGGAAGGAATTTCTTATATATATATAAGCAAATCTAAGTGAGGTGTGGTTGTAAGATGCAGGTAAACCATCATTATAGAATAATTTGTTTGCAACTGAAATAGAGCTATATTAATTAATTATATTATAATAGAGTAAATATTGTTCAGAATAATACTAGAAGCTCTGTTGTAGGAATTCATATGCTGCTACTGTGCAACATTACATAGCTAAGCTTTAATTTTGGCTTTTCACTTGTCATGTTGACTTTTGAGGCTGATGTGGGGAAAATTGCTCCAAAAATTGACCATGGAGTGTGTTGAACAGCTGCATGCACACAGGGAGGGGAATTCATATTCCTTACTGCCCAAGATATGTTCTTTTACAATAATAATTCATCAATCAAATCAAGTTCATATTTGAAACATTATAGATGTTTAAAACCTTTTGATAAATATATTCTAGCTGTTTATTTTTTCCATGTATTATTAATTTGTTGTGTTGAACTGTGGTATTATTTAATCTGAGGCTTTATGTAAGCCTACTGAAGTACTGCTGAACTAAGAGATAGTTCCATGTTTATGCATCCTTAAAAACTACATTGGTTTTACACTGAAATGTGTGGACTCCTCAGGAATGGGATAGAAAATCATTCAAAGTGTGTCCCTTTTTCCCTTCCAGTTTGAAACCACCTGTCCCTAGAGCCAAGTCTGTAAGTATTGCACACACACACACACACACACACACACACACACACAAATGAAGTTTCAAACACAAATATTAAAATTACTATTTATTATGTTTTTTTTCTCAGAAATCAATCCCCAGTGACCCCAAAACAGGTCAGTCTGTTTATTTAGTACAAAAAAGATATATCTCATCAGAGATGGTCTAGGACATAAAATCAGCCCTGGCATTTTGAACCAGACTGGCCTATCACATTTGATAACGCACATCTTTTTGGACTTTTCGGTCTCTTGCATGTGTATACCAACTGTTCAGCTCTTTAAAACCATGAACTTTACCAACATTAAATACTTCCACAAAGTGTTATTTATTAACACTATAAAAATGTATATTCCTCCACTCCACGAGTGTAATAATCTAACATAGGCAATAGACAATATTATGTCATTTAAAAAAGTGTAATTATCTTTCTTTTCTGTGCATTGTCCCTAACCACCTACCTAAAAACATTTTTCCAGGGCCAAAAAAGTAGCTTAGCCTTGGCCTAGCATACTACCAATGTCATCATTCACAGGAGCTGATGAAGGCCCTGCTGTGTCCGGCACATTTGTCAGTGTATTTTTGAAGAGCAAGTTTCTTTTTTCCTCACAGTCTCTCTGTAAATCCTTTGCATTTTCTCTCCATCTCAGAAGATCCTAACAGAAAATGTTACGTTCATCCTACATTGCACTGCACACCAGCGCACAGAGCCAAAGGGAGGATGTGTTTCATGATATGATTGGGTCAGCCCCCTGTCAGTAATAACCAATAGAAAATAACCAATGGGCCGAAGACCAGCGTGTTTCAATGGCCAGGATATCCACATATTCTGTCATATCACATGCTATGTTCACAGGGCCATTACAAAAAAATCTCCACAGTAAAATTTCTTCATCTTCAGGATATCAATAGTCTGTTATATTGTATCTTCAGTGAACCTTTTAGATTTTTGAGACACTTTGAAAATAAAGAGATCCGTGGAAAGAAGCTAAACATGTAGTTTTCCACGGTATGGAAGTTGTGTTCGTACATCTAGCGGTGACAGAATGCAACTACAGCACCATTTAAAGTGCAACAGAAAATCCTAATGAATCGATTGCTTATCCTTTGTATCCTGGATGTGTACTCTGAATTTTTTAACTTATATTTTGGCATCTGAATTTGGCCTATCGAATTTGAGCAACTTTAAAATATATTGTTTGAATTTTTTAAGTTAGATTTTTTTTAACTGAATTTATTAAACTTGAATAATAACAATGAAAAGCCACATAGCTTGGGTCACTGCCCTGAGCATTTCCTGCAAAAACACACGTTGGTTGGTGGACTGGCTGTACAAGGGTGTCCATAGGTGAGATTGTGTTGTGCTGTGATAAGCTAGCACTTTGTTTACAGAAAATGAATTAATTCATGGTTAAATTAGTTAATAGTACTTAATAGTATATATATATATATATATATATATATATTTTTTTTTTTTTTTTTCTTCAATGGGAAGAGGGAAGAGGACACATCAAACTTATTGGGAATTTCACAAAAAAAAACAATGGTGTAACTTTTTTCTTTCATGAGTTATTTACAATTTTCTGACCATTTATAAAATGTGTTCAAAGTGCTGCCCTTTGTGTTGGATTTGTCAATGCAACCCTCTTCTCCCACTCTTCGCACACTGATAGCAACACCGCAGGAGAAATGCTAGCACAGGTTCCAGTGCTAACAGTTCCAGTTGCACATCTTGTATCTTCACAGCATAGACAATTGCCCACAGATGACCCCAAAGATAAAAGTCTAAGGGGGTCAGATTGGGAGACCTTGGGGACCATTCAACTGGTCCACGACGACCAATCCACTTTCCAGGAAACTGTTCATGTAGGAATGCTCGGACCTGACATCCATAATGTGGTGGTGCACAATCTTACTTGAAAAATTCAGGGAACGTGCCAGCTTCAGTGCATAAAGAGGAAAACACATCATCATGTAGCAATTTCACATATCCAGTGGCCTTGAGGTTTCCATTGATGAAGAACGGCCTCACTATCTTTGTACCCCATATACCACACCATACCATCAAGATGTGCAGCACCTGAAACTACAGATACTGGAAGCCTGTGCTAGCATTTCTCCTGCGATGTTGCTATCAGTGTGTGAAGAGTGGTAGAAGAGGGTTGCATTGACAATCTAACACAATGGGCAGCACTTTGAACACATTTTATAAGTGGTCAGAAACTTATAGGTAAATAAATAACTCATGAAAGAATAACGTTATGTTAAAGCCAAGCACACCATTGTTTTTCTTGTGATATTCCCAATAAGCTTGATGTGTCACATGACCCTCTTCCCATTGAAAAAATAAAAGTTGGATCCAAAATGGCTGACTTCAAAATGGCCACCATGGTCACCACCCATATTGAAAATTTTCCCCCCTCCCATATACTAATGTGCCACAAACTGGAAGTTAATATTGCCAACCATTCCCATTTTATTAAGGTGTATCCTTATAAATGGCCCACCCTGTATATATAGCATTATATATTGTTGTAGACGCTTAAAGTAAATTTTGAGTTTATGAACTTAAAAATTTTAGGGAAACTGATTGCCTTAATTTTTTGAGTTCTGCAAACGTATTCAGGTTTAGAGCTTAATTATATAGTATAATTACTTTTTAATTATATATTATAATTATATATTAAAATATATCACTAATGGCTTATTGGTTAGCTGCTAATATATTGAGGTTTAAGTATCTCATTTATATATTTTTTGAGCTCTCTATATTTTAAGTTTAATATTTTTGCTTATTGTAGCAATCGTTTGAAATCCATCTCTTAATTGTAGTCCCACTCCCAGATATAAGAAGCTACACCTTTCCTGGCAAAGCGCCACCACCTACACCAAACAGCAAACCTCCACTACCCATTAGCCTCAAAGAATCCAAACCCAGGTAAAAGCTCACACTCAGGGCAAAGACATGAATTTTTGGAGCAGAAATGGGGCAGATGTACCAAAAATCACCTAAATGTTTCAGCGGAATATCAAATTAGATGTGCATTTCACTCAGACTCTAAAAAACAGCTTATTAATCTTTTAATAACAAAAAATTAACATGTTTTAATTATTACCTTTTGTTTTTGTTCATGAGGTAATATCTGTGGGTATATAATTGCATAATCTCATAATAAGAAAATATGAAATTGGCATATTAGATTTGCAGTTAGTTTTTTCTACATCTATCTATCTATATGAAAATGTAAGGTATAAATTATGTTTTTCTTCATGGAAAGGTAATTAAAGAATAATTCAGTTTTAATACATAAAGTAAATTTAAAATCTTCAAATGACTGACATTTTGAAAGTGGTGAAATTACACTGAATACCAAATATCTTTAAATTTACGGACTAAATTTAAGGCACATTTGACTAATTGATTGTTTCTTTATAAAAACCAATGAATGCAAAATATTTTAAATTAAATTACCAAGAGATGAGCACTAGTACATAATGGATCCAGCAATTTGTATTTTTCCCCAAATATTGGCAAACAGTCAGATGCAGGTACATGTAATAGACTTATGCTGACTGTAACAGAAACACATCTGACATACTGTGAACTTATGTGTGTTCTTTTCAGTCCGCCTCTTCCCCCGTCACTAGACAGCACTGGTGAGATGAACCTTGCTTTTTTCTTTGTCTGACCGCAATGCTACTGACATAATTAAGGTGTCATATTTAACCGTATTCCTCCCCTTTCACTCTCTCACAGTGCCATCTGGAGGACAGGTAAAGATCTTCATATTAATAGAAGATTAATATATTAATATATATATTAATATAATTATGTGCTGCAAATGCCTTAAGATATTGTTTCCCACTGTATCTTCAGTATTAGTCTCAACTTTTGTCTAAATGTACAACTTTTGTCTAAATACACAACACTGCTGAAACTGTGTTTTATGTTGCACAGTTAAAATTTACCATTTTGTGTACTGCAATGTTTTGATCAACTTTTAGTCCACACCAATTCCACTAATAAGTGAGTATCCCCTGAGTGCACACTGCCTATATCTGTCAAATCAGCTAACAAATGCTAACTAGTTACATAAGCGACTGAGCGGTGAAGAGCGGCTATCTTACCCACAAAAAAACATGGCTTGTTGTGTTCTCTATGACTCCTCAGAGGGCTGAGGCATTACTAGGGAACACACTTACAATGATGATTATTGGGCTAAAGCATGGAAAATTCTGGAATTTTTAGTAAATCTTTAGATTTGAAAATGACACAAAAATATTGGATAGTACATACTACAACTATAAAGGCTGAAAGGGGAGGTGAACTCAGAAGTCTTTGGGGAGGAGTTCAGGGTGGCTTATGAATGCGTATGAAGCCGGACCCCAAAAATTACAGGAATACTAGTCATTAAGTGCTACAGAATGGACAGGTTGAAGTACTCTGGTCGAGGGTTTGGTTGGTTTCCTGGATCATGAGTAGGTGTATGAAAGGGGATTGTGATTCCATAAATTAACTGCCTTTAATAAACTGGTGCCTGACTGAGTGCCATGTGAGACAGTAGAAGAAGAGCATTAGGTTTAGTAAATTGAATGTCCTTTAATGATTATGATGACAGAATGCCTAGTGTGATAGGGGATGGCATGACTGGTAATTCAAGTACTCATAGTGCCGCAGCGATCAAGGGGTAGTGGTCGTGCAACACAATGGAGTCAGAGTTGGTTGCAAAATGGCTAAGATCATTGCTCCAGAGGAAATCAAATCAAAATGTAATTATGCAGCACTTTTTACAATTGACGTTGCTACAAAACAGCTTTATATAATTAGTATCAGAACAGACCATTTGTATCAAAGCCCTGAGCAAGCCGAAGGTGACAGTGGCAAGAAAAAACTCCCTCAAGGCTAGAGAAAGAAACCTTGGGAGGAACCAAGACTCCATTCTCCTCTGGTTAAACTACTGATAGAAATTTAAAGTATCACCAGTTTATGCACCAGTGTAACAATAATAATAATGACATCAATCTGGGGCCACAATAACAGTGCATCAGACTGGAAGCGTCAGAGTGTTGCTAATCTGAGTCCATTTATACTTCAGTGTAATTGATGGTGGTGGGTAATGGCAAGAGGTCAGAGGTTGGCAGCAATAGAGGGAAAGTGGATTAGTAGTGGCCCTGAGAGACAAATACTACAGACGGCACAGCCTTAATTATCTAAGATGCCCTTAGTTGGGAAGTGGTGCATTTCCAGTGGCATAAAGGGAACTGAGAAATGGAAGTGTGATCTAGAGGGATGACAGGTGAGGCAAAATAAGAAGCCCAAAAAGGGCAGCTGATGGTCAGCACCGCAGGAACAGTGAGACAAAAGGCAGGGCATAAACTGGAAAGTTAGAAGCCAGGAGCAGCATAGTAGCTGAAAGGAGAAGGTAGAATGAAGGTCGACAGTTGTACCTGGGACAGAGAGGACTGAAAAATTATAGGTAAAGAGCGGTGTAGCTGGAAGGAGAGAGGTTGGGCCAAAGGTCTATGGTAGGAGAAAGCGCAAGCTACAAAGCGGTTTGAAGGTCCACTGAAGCACCCAAAAAGAGAGCAGAGAGCATGAGCTAGGAAGCTGGAGAGTGTGAGGAAGGCAGAACAGGATAGGAGAGAACAAGAGGAAGAGAGAGCGGCTGCTCTAAAAAGGGTGCAATTCTGTCAATCAAGGACGTTTTCTGAGGGGAGGGGGTACCGATTTAGGATAAATGCTTAAATGTGCCTTTTTGTTCCAATATTTTCAAATGCAATCACCAGTGCCCTGGTATTGTACAGAAATATTGCAGATTACAAGCTGTTTAATAAAGCATCTTAGGTAGAAATGAATTTCAAAAGCAGACCTCTAAGGCACCGACTTGCAAGACAGCAAAGGCAATAAGACATTGAAACTAATGCCATCCAGCTCAGACAACCAGGAAGAATAATAGGAAGATGAAGAATGCTCCAGCAGGGGGCATTAAGTCGGGAGAGAGGATGGTGTGACTTCATTGCATTGCTTCAGAGGGGCTCCCTACACGGGCAGCGGGGTTCCTCTCCTTAGCTGAATGAGCAATGGAGCACGTTACTGGAACACTGAGGCTGTTTGGCTGGAGAGGAGGAAATGAAAAGTTGGGGGCTACCTGCCGTTGGCGGAGGTAGAGGCATGGTTTCACACATGTCACAGCAGGAGGAGAAACAGGAGAACAGTCAGTACAGGAGCAGGTGCGCTTAAAGGTTTTAGCAGTGGAGAAGCAGGCATGGCGATTGCTGATCCCAAACACAAAGCAGTCCCATAGCAGTAATTGCGGTAGAAAGCCAGCGCAGGTGGCGGAGCTGGTGGCAGGGTTACGCTGCTTGTAGTGGGAGGAGAAGCAAGTTCTGTGCTTCAGAGATTGTATCAGGGAGGCAGCAGACATGACGATGGCAGATTCGCATTCTCCAAACACGAGGCAGTCCCATAGCAGTGTAGATGATTTTGGAGGCATATGCGAGGGGTCACTCAGGAGGCCAGTTGCAGTGGAAGGATAAGCAGGATAGACAGCAGAGGCCGCGCGCGGATCTGAAGCGGGAAAGAGCGTGCAGAACGCGTCACAGAGTTTAGAACAGCCGGAGCGGGAAGCAGGTGCTACAATGGCCGAGGGCTGCCACAAATACAAGGCAGTCCCATAGCTTTATATCTGGAGAATGGTGAAATGAGGCTCAGTGGACTTGATGACGGCCGAACGCTGCTCCAAATCTGAGGCAGAGGATCTATGGCAAGCTGTTTTAATATTAAATCACTTTTGTCTGTCTATTTTAAATTAAATACTGGATATTTACAGCACAGTTTTGACTAGTAACAATCATTGTGCTCATCTAACCGATTTTGAGCTTATTTTTTTGTTGCAAATATAATCAAATAAAAACTAATCGTAATATCACCATCCAATGCTCCATCAATGAGAAATGTTCATAAGTTTATTTACATGTCAGGGACTGGGGGAAATACAGAAAAAAATATACAATGCTGAAGATGGCTTCTTACTTGGATTTTCTGTTCCACATTAAATGGTGCAGTAATTGCATTCTGTCACCAAAAGATTGAATTATCACTAGTAAGAATTACATTATTACTAGTAAATATGTAATTCTTGGTATCAGAAATTCAATTTTCACTAGTATTTGTATTTCACTAGTAACTGACTTTCTGATATCAAGAATTACATTTTCACTAGTAAATATTAAATTCCTGATATGAAAATTGAAATCTTACTACTAAGGTTTAAATTCTTACTAGTAAACATAGCTCTTTACTAGTAACAATTGCAAATGTGCAAATTGAAGTCTTAATATCAATAAAAAAATTATTAAAAGCTAAAATGGCTTGACATACTATAATTAATTCTAGATCTTGAATTGGAGCTTCCATTGAAATCAATGGTAAATTTGACTTCATTTACACTAGTCAAAATGTAATTAAAGATATCTCAAATTATTTCTTCTAGTCAATATATAATTAGAGATATTTTAATTTAGAATTGTCTAGCCATATATGAATTGCAGATGTCTGTAATGTAAATCCAGTCGCACGATTTAATGTTAAAATGGATTGCCATAAAGGATCAGCAGAAATGAACTCATAGTGGAGGAGCTAGCTGACGTTACAACACAGTCGAGTCGAGGTCAGTCTCGTGAGCCAAATGCAGCAAGTTTGTCTGACGCGGAAATGATGTGTGTTTGCAGAGTTTATATGGGCCTCAGGGGAGGAGTTTGGGCGTGGTCCTACTCCTAAAATTGTCTTTACATAACTTCAATTATGATTTAGTTTGTGTAATTGTGTCAAATTTCAATGACACCTTGATTAACATTAATTAATTTTATGATATAATGTTGACCTGACCCAGGAGGCAGGGCTGCAGAACAGAGAGTGGTTTGCTGGGATTTGTGGGCGCAAGATAGCGGAGGAAACCTTACACAGTTTTAACAAGGTATGAACCTGATTATCATTAATTCGTAGTTTTTCATGCAAATCTTACTGAGTTATGTCCAAAAATGAATGTGTGGGCTACTACAAACATGCTAACCCTAACACTAAAATGTATGTTGAACATGAACGTTTATAATGACTGACTGCAACATATTTGCTGCCGTCTTCTACCTCATGAGTGGCCCATAATTTGAATTCTTGCTAAAGTTAGCACATTTGTACCATAATGTCCTGTGTTTACTCCCGTCAAATGTGGTATATGCAGAGGAGCCAAAGCTTAATTGTAAAATTAAAATGCTTCTACTTTATATTTATATAAAATACATTACATATATATAACATTACACACACACACACACACACACACATATATATATACATAGGGCAGGGATCGATCCTACATTTGTTAAGGAAATTATTTCACTTATTGCACTTTAAAAGTGTAAGTGAGCTTATAAGTTCTGAAATTCCATTGAATAATGTTTTTTGCAAGTTTGGTGCTCAATCCGAACATCTATTGAGCACAGTGTTGACATAGTCTGTATATGTTTTGTCTGATTCCCCTTTCAGGATGGTTCCTTCTTGGTAAGATGCAGCACTACTCAGAAGGCAGAGCAGCCCTATACTCTAGTCGTGCTGTTCAGTCAGAGAGTCTACAACATCCCTGTACGTTTTCTCAAAGATACAAACAGCTATGTCCTGGGCAAAGAGGGAAAGGAAAATGAGGAGGTAAAACAGTATTAAGAGAAGTAGTGCCATCATATTTTGTACTTACATGCCAGGATCATACTACATAATATTAATTTTATTCGCAATGGTCATTACATCAGATCTGGAAATAATAGTGCGATGCATTTGTGTCGTTGGAAGAGTGGCAACATCATATGTTTGACACAAGCCAATAATCTTCTGCATTCTTGTATGAGTCATCATCGTAGAAGTAGGTCAAGAAATTGCTACAGAAATGCTGTGTGTGATGCTGGTGGTTTTGTATTCTGAAAAGTAAGAAGAAGAAAAACAATCGTGGACCCATTTCTGGGTGTCATGAAGTGGTCACTATGGGCTGTCTATCTTTCAGAAAGAACCTGATATAATGTGTTAACATGTCAAAAGTTGCTGAAATGCCTATGCTATTTCTGGTCAAATTTTATCTTTTTGGACTCTGTCATGGTAATTCACAGTTCTCAGTATCATTCCTCAATTTTGTTGTTCCACCTTACAGCTTCAGCAGCAGCAGCTTCCCATTTTCTCTTCTCTGTGTGTCACGGGGACGTAAAGGGTGGACTAATGGAGGCGGACACACTCGCTACAACACAGATAATTTATTATAGAAATAACAAAACAAACGGACTTGAGGAGAAACACGAAATAACACGACTTCGAACATAGGAAAAGAGCAAGAAACAACACTACAGAACTGGGGCATGAAACGTGTAAGAGAACGACAAACAACAACAAACAACAAAACAAAGCCATGTGCTGAGATAGAGAAAACAAACCTGACGAGACAAGGGCGTGACACTATGTTTACATATGTGTACTAGAAAGTGCTCTCTCCTCATTGGCAAGGAGCATGTTCCATGACATGTCAAACTAGCTGGGAATATACAAAAATTCTGACTTGATTTTCTCAGGGGTGTCATGAAGCATTTTTGATGCCACATTGCTCTTCTTTTAATATACCACACTACACAGCCCATTCCTCATACAGCTTCCTGTGCTGACACGAGCAGAAGCCTTCCCAGTAGCTCAGTCCGCAATGTGTGTTTTTTTTAGGGTTTTTCTTGAATTTTCCTCTTGGATCAATAAAGTAAATTTGCCAGATATTACAAATTCTTGTCAATATCAAACAAAAATTTATGTAGTCTGATCCTGGCATTAGGGATCCTAATTGTAACACATTCCACTGTAATTGTAGATTTTTTATATTTACTAATTTAATTCAGTTAATCTTGACTGTTATTTTTCTACTGGAAACAGTTGTATTGTGAAATATTCACCTTTCGTTTGGAAGACAGTATATAATGTACCTTTAGGTAAATTATTGGATTTTGAAATGTTGTTGTACCTTTAAAGTTACTATGGCACTGCCTATTTAGTGAAAAAGAATTTACATGTACATTACCTTTTTTCCTGACAGTGTTCCACTGAACTCTTAAACAGCAGTTTCTGCAGTGACTCATCACATTTCTCTGTCTGGCAGTCTGACAAACAAATCTAGTTTAGGTGGATGCCAGGATAACATACCCTAATGCATAGTGCATACTATCAAGATTTGGGTTCCTGAGCACAAAATATTGTTTATTTACTGGAACACATTTATAGAATTGTGGAAACCATTACTGCTGGCAAGGAGAAGCAGCTATGCTATGCTCATTGTTTTGAAATGAGATGATCTAATAGCACACAAGAATATTGTTTGGGTGTTCATACTGCTTGACCATGTAGTATAGATGATGATTGCATAGGGATCAACCCTGAAATGTAGTAGTATACAGGAGAGTTATTAAACAGCTCTCTCACTCTCTTAACCTTGTTTGCCTGCATTTCTCTTGTTCTCAGCTCTTTGGCAGTCTGGAGGAGATGATATCTCATCATAAGGATAATCCCCTTCTATTGATTGACAGCAAAAGTCAAGCCAAACACACCACCTACCTCACACACCCTGTACATCTGTAAAATGTGCAAGCGTATGTATATACACATGTAGATATACACCGATATAAGTAAGGCTCCTCTTGCTCCGTCTCTCTCTCTCTCTTTCTCTCTCTCAATAACTTTCTTAGTCTTTCAAGCATTCACACCTCAGACAAAATTCTTACACATATCAACACTAACACCACCACCAACAAACACATCACCTCACCAGAAGTAAACATTCAGATACACATGTAGCCCTGTTGGTTTTATCCCACAGTCCAAAAACACACGTTGGTAGGTGTATTGGCGACTCAAAAGTGTTTGTAGGTGTGAGTGAATGTGTGAGTGTGTGTGTGTGTGTGTTGCCCTGTGAAGGACTGGCACCAACTCCAGTCCTTTCTCGCCTTGCGCCCAATGATTCCGGGTAGGCTCTGGACCCACCACGACCCTGAACTGGATAAGCGGATACAGATAATGAATGAATGAATGAATGTTACCCTGTTAACCCTCAAAAATGAATGTGCAATCAGCAATAAATCTTGTATCTGTTTATTTTATTTCATTTTTTTTATTGCAGTGTATAATGCATCCAATGTAAGCATTTGAATAAACTATGTGCCTAAATGCAGTTTAAATTCTTAAGTAAATTATAGATAAATTAGTCAAAAACATGTACACTATATTGGCAAAATTATTCACTTGTCTGCCTTTGCACACACATGAAATTGAGTGACATCCCATTCTTAATCCTTATGGTTTAATGTGATGTCTACCCGCCCTTTGCAGTTATAACAGCTTCAACTCTTTGGGGAAAGCTTTCCACATTGTTTGGGAGTGTCTTTATGGGAATTTTTGACCATTCTTTCAAAAGCACGTTGTAATGTCAAACAATGATATTGGACGAGAAGGCCTGGCTTGTGGTCTCTGCTTTAATTCATCCCGAAGGTTGATGAGTTGAGGCCAGGATTCTGTGCAGGACATTCAAATTCTTCCACATCAAACTTGCTCATCCAACTCTTTATGGACCTTGATTTCTGCACTGGTGCACAGTAATTTTGGAACAGGAAGAGTCCATTCCCAACTGCATGATATCCAAAATCTCTTGGTGTGCTGAAGCCAGGGCCATCACTAGAGATTAATGATTAGGGGGGCTAAGTTTTAATGGGCTAGGGTTAGGGTTAGGCTGGGCTAATTGCATCATAGCAGTAAATTTCTTTGACGAGGTACAGATTAATTAAGAGCTGCTGCCTTTACAAAAAACAAATGTTGAACATACTTCAATATTCAGCGGCGGCATGGTGACGCAGAAGGTACCTCCGGGTGCTGCGGTTTCCTTCCACAGTCCAAAACCATGTTGGCAGGTGGATTGTCTACTCAAGTGTCCATAGGTATGAGTGAATGTGTGAGTGTGTGTTGCCTGGCTCCCCCTCCATGTTCATGCCTTGTGCCCACTGATTTTGTGTTTAGGCACCTGACCCTCCATGACCCTGAACTGGATAAGCGGTTACAGACAATTAATTAATGAATTAATCTACAGGTAAAAAACAATAAAACAACAAAAAACAAAAAAAATCAAAAACTGAGTTGTGAAAAACTATTAACTCATTATATAGAGGTATCAGTAAAATATACAGTCATAGCATCAGAAAATAATATATATATATATATATATCAGTTCAGTCTGCTCTAAATACTGCAGTGTTTAATGCATGAACATTTTAACTGGATTTTTCAGGAGACTTACTTTACATTCATCAATAATCAGGTTTCCTCTGTTAGCGTAAATCTATTTCAACTAGTGCATCAGTGGCTTTTCAATTTGCTTAATTAAAGATAGCAACAGGCAATCATTTAATGTTTTTTCTTTATTTATGTCTTGAAATGACACTGTCAGGAAACCCAGTACACCTTCTCCCTGCATACACCATGTGCATAGGGTTGGCAACTTTCTGAAATCAAAATAAAAAATGCAGAGGCCAAGTGACTAGGATGCACTTTTAAACCTGTTTCAGCTGTATTAAGTCATATAAAACGTTTTTGTTGTCAGACATTTATTAAGCTAACTGCCATCAGGAATGTCAGTGCCTGTAAGGAGCATTTTTGAATATGCCAAAGCAGAATCTGTTCATGTATTTTGCAAATAATGTATTGCCAGTTTAAAATAACAATTATTTTCTTTAATTACAATATGATCTGAAGTGAAAAAAAATCTTATTGGTCTAAAAGACAGTTTCGTCCTCATTAGATATGTCCAGACAAAATGTCATAGAATTAATTGCTTATTTAGGATTCACAATTTGTCCTACACTCAAATAATTGTTTCTTAATGTTATTGTTAATCTATATGAAATGATCTAATGTGGTTTTTATGTTTAAAAAAATATTTTGATTCAAAAATTCATCTGTGGTGTGCTGAGGGAGAATGAAATGTAGTTTTCCAGTACAGTCCAAAAACATAAATTTAAGGTAACAAACAAAGACCAATGAAAAGCGCATTCTCTGTTTTGGAGCCGTAGAGAACAGATATGCAGTAATAGCATTAACACCCCCAGGTCCTAGTGTGTCCAAGTTTCATTAAATTGTTAAACTGAGACAGAGAGAAGCATTGTTGATAATGAAAGAATTGGGGAGGTAAGCTAAAGAACATTTAGGGGGGTGGGGGGCTAAAACAGGTCTAACGATGTCTATGACGGAAGCTTCAAGTGATCCTTCACTGGAATGAAATGGCTCAACTCTTGAAAAACAAACCCACACCATCATCCCCCCTCCACCAAACTTTACACTTGGCACATTGCAATTGGACAAGTACCATTTTCCTGGCATCTGCCAAACTCAGACTTCTTCATCGGATTGCCAGAGGTGAAAGCATGATTCGTCTCTTTAGTGGTGGCATGCTTTACAACACTCCATCCAACGATTTTCATTATGAGTGGTGATATAAGGCTTGGACGCAGTTGCTCAGCCATGGAAACCCGTTCCATGAAGCTATATATGCGCTGTTCTTGAGATAATCTGAAGGCCACATGATGTTTGGAGGTCTGTAGCAGTTGACTCTGCAGAAAGTTGGCAACCTCTGTGCACTATGCACCTCAGCTGCTGACCCAGCACTGTCATTTTATGTGGCCTACAACTTCATGGTTGAGTTGCTGTCATTCCCAATCACTTCCACTTTGGTATAATACCACTGACAATTGACTATGGGATATTTAGTAGCAAGGATATTTCATGACTGGACATGTCATGGTACCACACTTGAATTCACTGAGCTCCTGAGAATGACCCGTTCTTTCACAAATGTTTGTAGAATGAGGTCTGCATGCCTAAGTTCTAGGTTTTATGTACCTGTGGCCATGAAAGTGGTTGGAACACCTCAAATTCAGCATTTTTCATCCATCAACATTTTGTCAAGTCATTGTAAGGGCATATTTTATTGTTCATACAAAGAAATGCACTTTGGTAAATATGGAGTATTTAAAAAATAAAATAGGTTTTGTAAATTGGATCAATGTACCTCTGATTAACTGGATTTCTGCTTCTAAACATTTAATCAAATTTCATTTCATGCTTCATCAAAAGAAATTATTTGAATGTGTTTAATGAAATGTAAAAGTGAAACAAAAATACTGAACACCTTGCCTTATGTAGCCTCTTATAACTACTACGATTACTACTACCAATAATATTAATAATAATAAACATAATGGTGTTTGGTGGTGGAATTATTCATATATTAATACGTATTAATTAAATAAATTGATCGAAATATTGTGTCGTTATAATATAGTAGTAGTAGTAGTAGTAGTAGTAGGTGTTGTTTGTTTTGTTCTTAAATACAGTTGCGTTATTTCCACTTTAGTCCTGTGGTAAGTAATAGGAGTGCTGTGGAATCTGTGAATCACGTGCTCTGTGGGAAGGGGGTAGCGGAAAGGTAAACACCCCTCACTCTCTTGCACTGAGCTTAAAATGCTCTTTCGGCAACGGACTTCGAATGGGATTCTTAATTTGTGCGCTAATGTGACCGAGGGTCGCTTTACTGCATACGTCAAGAGTCGCTCTCATGGCTCTGGATAAATTAGCGCTCCTAGGGTCTAGTTTGTGTGGCGGAAGCATTAATGCTTATGTTCCAGTGCTGCATTTGAGAGCGGAGTGAACGAGCTGATGATAAAGAGGCGGTGCAGCGGCATACAGTTTGTTCTCGAGGGATGACACAGTGTTTACGGCATTAACCACCAATCTTGCGGTACTTCATTTGAGCACAAATAACAGTTTCCTGTTCTCGTCCCTGCGTGTATTTTCCTCTCCATTTAGTCTGTGTGTGTTCCAGTGGAGGGACAATGGCGCAGATATTACCCATCCGATTTCAGGAACATCTGCAGGTAAGGCGCCGATATTCAGGAGCAAGAGAGTAGGAGTTTTGAGATAGGTTTGGTTTTCCCGCTCTGAGCTCCGCTGAAGTCCTGTGTCCCTGCCTTAACAGCGGAACGACAACAACTCTTGAGGTTAGCCCTCACCAAAAGGCCCCGGTGACTCGCAGAATTAACTCGTAAATACAAGCGGTTTCAGAGAGCGAGGCGTCGTTAATGTAAAACCCGTTCCCGCTGCTCTGTGAGATGGGGGACATATACACCGTTGGTGTTTAAATAACTTCAGGAGCTCGGACGGAGGCAGAGTTGAAGTGGAGCTCAGTCAGTTATTAATATGAGAATGACTCTCCATAACACTATGCTCACTAATACAGTGTGGGAAAAGGAGAGCGGGGCCACCGTACCAGTCAGTCCGAGAATGTAGTCTTAAATGAAAAGACGTAGCTACTTTTCATGTAGGTTATGAATTCTATCAACGTTTGAGAAGTTCGAGTTGTTTGGATTTCAGCCTGGAGTGGCATGACTTAAAGCACTGCGTCGTTTGGAGGAGTGGTGTGTGTGTGTGTGTGTGTTTGGGGAGGGGAGGGGGGGCAGTTATTGTGAGGAAAGTATGTTTGGGCCACTCTTAAGCTCGCACCCTTAACATGTTCACACCATATACACATTCTCTGATCTTATAGTAGAAGGGTTTTGTATCTGTATTTTTTTCGCGTTGCAAGAAACCCACCAGAAATCTACCAGAAGTGCTAAATATATAGTTATATTAGGAATTTTACTGAAGGGTTATTTTACTTATATTAGAAGAGTTAAACAAACTAAACCTGAAGTATAATTGTTAATTCTTTAAGAAAAATAATTGGAGCAAACGTCTTGATAGCAAAGGCTGGAACGTCTAGAAAATACAGCTTAACACATACTTTGCCTTCATGTTTGCCAAATGCCCTTGTGTTTGGAATTAATCGGAGTTGTGAAGTCATGAGTGAGAATGGTGATAAAAGGGGGAAAAAAACAAACTGTACCTCAAAATGTTTAAGAAGTAAACAGATTTTGTAGCGTAGTTTTGTGAAATGCTTTATTCTGGAGTAACTGTTTTGTATATATGGAATATAATACCCCAGAAAACTTTTATTATTTTTTATTAATCAGATCCTTTATATTCTTCAATAATTTCTTTGTGAATAAGTAAAATAGAAAAAAAAAAAAACACTTTCTTGTTGGTATCACAAAAGTTACATTTTGGAAATTATTGGTTGAACACAATTAGCCCTTTTCCACCAACATGCAACAGGCTTATTCATTAATTTTTGTCCCACAAACATAACTGTCTCTAAAAATGGGAAAAATGTGTGTGTGTGTGTTTATTCACTATTGTGTATGATTATTCACTTGTTTTTCTATTGTCTGTATCAGACATAAGTGATTTTATATTGCATACCTTGCATGTAAAATATTTTCCTTGATCTCTTGGACATGGATATTTAAACAACAGAGTTATTTTAACCATATGTTGTTTAATTCTGCAAGTGCAGTCATTTTAACAAAAACGTTAAGCCCATCTCCAGAAATAGTGCGACATTTTGTAAAATGCAGTTAAAAATTTTATTTAGGCACAGTGAAGTACAGTGGAAAGTGTTTTTTGTTCAGAGGAATTTGCTCAGAAGAAAGGGGAGCGACTTCAGTAGTGTGGTGGTGGTTTGGTTACAAAATATCAGATATAAAATAAATCTTGTTATTATGTAAAAAAAATGAAAGAAGTCTATAACTAAAGAATAGGAAAACAAATAATCTGCTTTACCACCTCAAGCAGAAGCACCTAGTTGAGACAAGAAAAATGTTCTCTGTTCTCTGTTTTACTATTATCTAAATGATATTAGTAGAGTTATTAGTAGAGTAATCAAGGAGCTCTAACCCAAGCAGATAAATTACACAGCACATCAACTGTTCTGTTTTGTTATTAACTGTGACGTTTTAAGGTTACTTTTTGTATAATTGTTTGCATTTTGCTGTTTATATGCATACGCTAAATTTTCTGCACTATGATTATGTGGTGAATTTATTATTCATTATTAATTCATTATTTTTTTTGCAAAAGTGTGTTCTTGAAATTCATATGTTTTTTAATGTTTTGTCATATCGACATAATACCTTGAAATATCGTGATATCATTTTAGGGTCATATCACCCACCCCTATTCCCAAGCCTACCTGGAATCGCTGTGTGCAAAGCATGAACACACCCTGGATGGTGGATCATAGGGCAGCACAAGCTTAGTCCCATA
Organism: Hoplias malabaricus; assembly: GCF_029633855.1. Lineage (NCBI taxonomy): Eukaryota > Metazoa > Chordata > Actinopteri > Characiformes > Erythrinidae > Hoplias > Hoplias malabaricus. The sequence goes on from NC_089813.1 coordinate 22,439,585, forward strand.
CGATTTCTGCAAAGCAGGGAACACGGACAGAATTGCAGAATTAAGGAATAAAGATGTATTTCAGGTATAAAGATGTAAATACAGAGAATTTGAAAAAGAGAACACATGTTTTTTACAAACACACAAATTCCACCAACCTTAGTTTAGTGGCACTACTGTCTGTGCCATGCACTATTAGCCTTTGTAGCATGATAGTCAAGTCTGGTATGTTGCTGTGATACCAAGATTAAGAAAAAAGGAAAGCACAACAGTTTTGTGTTTGGCAGTCTGTCATGAGCCTGAATCTCAGTTCATTCAGCTTGTTCTCTAGTGATTGGACATTTGCGGGCACTAATTTATCCACGGCTGAATTGCCTTTGTGCAACACACCTAACCCTAAAATTGCTCCCTTGGTTCTGAGGTGGTTTGAAGCCTGCTGCTCCAGTTGTGTGTGTTCACTGCCCCTAGTGTGTGTAAAGAATTGCTCACTAGTGTGTATTTGTAAGTTTGCTACCTTGGATGGGGCAAATGCAGAGAAGCAACCTCCCTAAGGGTATTAATAAAGGTTATTCTTCTGCTTTTGGCTGGGAAGTTGTATCCTAGTTGGCTCACTCAGACACCTGCTTGCCTTTTCTGCTTCTCTTTATGCTCGCATGCCCATTTTGTTCTGCATCTTATGGTCTGGGGCTTGACTGATGTGTGCTGTGTTTGGATTTGTGTCAAAAATGGAAATAAGCCAAATCACCAGCACCCAAGATGTAATGATTTGGAGATTTATGGGCATTAATAAAAGCATTTTAGGTTTGTTGAAATTAGATAATTTAAATTGCACATGTACAAATTGCACATTTATTTATAGTTATAGTGTATTCACCCTAAATTTTTTCTTTATTTATAACTTTAATTTACATACCTTTTGATATTGTTAAATGGTAACACCAATTTCAGTAAATATGATGGTGCCATTTTGATTTTTTTGTTTAACTGCAGCCCTATACACTGATGGACACTTTTCAATAACCAGTTCAATGTGTTTTTCGACTGTGGGAGTAAACCGGATCACTTGGAGGAGGTACATCCAGACATGGGGAGACTGCAAGAAACACCTCACAGACAATGACAGACAGGAGGGTTTTAAACACACAACCCCAAGCCCCATGCAATAGCAGCTCTACCTCTTTCACCGCTGTGATGCCCTGTTAAGTCTCTTATTTATCATTTATTTAACTGACCTAAGTATAAGGAATGGATGTCTAGTGTTTTGATTAATCAAAATTAATCATTAATAAATTTCACATTCAAAATCTGGATTTTCTGGGACTGTGTGGCAATTGGTGTTTGTGTGGGTTTCCACTGGGTGCTCTGCTTTTCTCCAATAAGTCCAAAACACATTTTGGAATGTCAGTTCACTATGCATACTTCCCATGGGTGTAAGTGATTGGGGCACGTATTACACAGAGTACAATTTAATTTTTTTTGCACAAAAAACGATCTGAATCAATTCCGGTGTGTTTTTGGATCAGCACTCTTTGGAAGATGCTGGAAGAGGAAGAAGAATTAAATTCTATGAGTAGAAGCGTTGATTAATTCATCATTGTACTTTAAGCACTGCAATTAAACGACACATGCTGAATCCACCCCAGTCTACAGGACAAAACGGGGAATTCAGCAGGGTTTCCATAGACCGCTGGGGGAATTTAAGGCTTTCATGTTTCTCCTCTAATTAAAAAAGATATATTTTTTTACCACATTATTTTAGTCAGTGTGTTGCTTGTTTAAGCTTTTATTTTTTGCTTTGAACAAGACGAGCTGTTCAGCTGCTGTCCTGATGCTCATTTATTTGGTCTGAACCCATGGCAATGGCACTCTGATTGGTCAGCCTGATGGTAACGCAGGTACAATTAAAAATCTGACACAGCGTCACAATCGTTTTCGGACTCAGTGTGAAAGACACTGTTAAAGGGAACATCTATGATTGTGGGCAATCACAGTACTCTCTGCTTGTTTTCATTCCAAGGCTAAGTGTCTACTTGGGGGAAGGAAATTTGTCCATAAGTTTTTATTCACTCTTTGAATTACCACAGAAATTCATTTGTAACTGGAGTTGTTTAGTTTTGTAGCACTTTCAGTAGTGCAGGTAGCCGTCTTCCAAAATTTGAGACATTTCCACCTTAAGTGATCTGAAACAGCAAAAGTATGTCAGTATTACTCACCTGAGCAATATCCTCATTTTGGTTTGTGCTTTTCAATGTTTAGAGTTCTGTCCATTGTTTAAAACATGAGCAGAGTAAGAGACAGAGCAGAGTAAGAGACAGAGAAAAGCTAGCATACTGGACTGAGCCAGTTTGCTTTATTCATTGATTTACAGATACTGGGGCTTCATATATACATTAGACTGGTTTCAAGCAAACAACCAGCCTTGAGAGCAAGTGAATGGCGCCAGGTCATCTTATGAATTTGATTACAATTATGAACAATGCCTTTAATGTACATGTGTTTGTTCTCAAACTTGACATGCATTTTATTTGTGGGTGGGGGGGTTGTCTGTAAAAATTGGACTTTGTATGAATAGGCCTTCATGCTTAGTGATGAACTACCTTGAAAATTTGCCTCTCTACCTTAGCTGCCATTGTATCATCCAGATCCTAAACATTGCTGATGTGGTGACTTCCTAGTTTTCCAAAGAATGCAAAGCACTCTCTATATAAGGTGTGTAGGGAACACCACAGCAACAATTTGTACTTAAGCAGGAAAGATGGGCCATATGTCAGTCCTGGTGTATGTTTCATAGTTTATGAGTTTCATTTGAGGAGATGCTGCCTGCGACAGCATACTTTCCTGTTGACCCCTCAAGAAAGAATGTTGCATATGGACTAAGAGAGTGTTTGTCCAGCTGGTGTCTGAAAGTAAAGGGCCAGAAGTGCATCATAAAAGCTGTGTAGATAAATCAATGGATGTGCTTTTGATTTGGCCACAGGCTGCATCTTGCAATTAGTAAGAGTGGGTCTCTCTCGCTCTCTCTTTCTTTCTTTTTTCTGTTATTTATGCTTATGCTTTGAAGAATAACCTTAAAAATAATAGCCGTTTAATTAATGATAAAGCTTGTAGCCAAAGTTATGGTTTTATCATGCACCATAAAGTGCACTTTTTTGGGTGCTGTTGTTTTATGACTTATGTTGTGCATTATGTGTGGTGGACAGACATTTGAGATTCAGGATTCACAGCTCATATATTCCAACAAGAACTATTGTTTGAGTTAAATTTAAAAAAGAGAAATCATTGAGTTAATATAAAGGATAGAACATAACCTTCAAATATCTGTTAAATCCCCTGAGCCCATGATCACCTTGATGGTATTCTGATCAGTGTGTCCTTGGAGTTTTTACATCTGGCTCCTCTTGCAGAAAAGTGAAATTCAAATGTGATCGTATCACTAAATTCATGTTTTGCCAGGTGTAAAGTTGTTGCATTGTTGCTCAAAATTACATCTCATTGCAGAACTTACCAGCTCTGTTGCAGCCAGGGGCAAGTTCCCGTTCCCAAACACACTTTTCTCAGATGGTTCTTCACAAACGCACATTTCCGCCTATCAGATTCAGAGCTGGAGCGCGATGGGACATTAGGGGTATCAGCCGCCATGAATTTGGAAAATAAATACAGTTTTCTGTTTGGAATCGATACGCTAGGCAATTTATTCAGTATTTGAAGGTCTGACCCCCCCATAAGACTTGAACCTCACAAAAGAGGGTTGAAACATTTATATATAATTTTTACCTATAATGTGTCAGGAATCATGGATGGCGGACTGATGGAGGCGGACGCACACACTAAAACACAGTTACTTTTATTTACAAAACAAAATAACAATACAGAGACAGACTAAGAAAACTAGACAGAAATACTTAAACAAAGAAAGACTGAGACAGAGTGTTACGTCTCGGTCTAGTAGATGGTTATTGGTGAATGACAAAGTAGAAAAAGGAAAAAAAAGAGAAACTCACAGTTTAGAATAAATGAAAAAAAGTGTATTTACAAAGAAAATATGGATATTAAACAAAATCAAACAATCAAATCTTATAACACACAAACCTTAAAGCCATATCTCCAGGGGTAAGCCACTGCCAAAATAACAAACATAACCCAACACTAACTTTGCTATTCAAACCAATAAACAAATAAATGACAATAAATAACCCTGACTCCCCATCTAACAATAAACCAGGAGAAAGTAGATAAACTCAAAAGGCACTTACCCCCTTCCGGCACAGGTGACCACAAAAATAATAAACAGAACACAATTAACATACACAAGGAAACACACAGTCTCCAGATATACACTGTTCCCACACAGAGACAGAGCAATCACCAAGTTAACACACACAAGGAAACAGTCTCCAGATATACACAGAAGTTCACAACTAACACACACAGTCTCCAGATATACACTGTTCCCACACAGAGACAGAGCAATCACCAAGTTAACACACACAAGGAAACACACAGTCTTCAGAAATACATAGTCCTCACACAGAGACAAAGCAATCACCAAGTTCACAACACATGGCAATTCACAATTGGGAAAAAAAAAAAAGGGGCCTCTTTATCTTCAGCTTCCTGCTTTTTTTATAGGCAGACACAGGAAGCACCTCAGTAGCCAGCAATACCGGATATCTCCACAGCTCCACCTAAAGACAGGGAGGGATAGCAAGACGACAAGAAAAGGAAAAGAAGAGACACGGGCATACAGCCCATAACACAGAGAGACAATACAAGGAGTGATCTAAATAGATACAGAAAAACCTGGATTGAGATAAGTAAACAGACATAGAGAACTAGAAACAGACCGAAACTAGATTGAGTTGAACAGAACTAAACATGGAAGAGCTAAACAGATAAATGGACAAGGAGAACTAAACAGACAACCTAGACAGAAAGCTAAAGCAGACTAAACTAAAACACAGAGATAAACAGAGTAAACTTGGACACCGGGATAAACAGAGGAAAGACACAAACAGACATGAGACACAGGCAAGACAGACAGACCAAAGAGCAAACCAATGAGAGGAAATGAAATGAGAAACAGCAGAGACAGACTAATCCTAAACACGAAGAGCTAAAGCAAACAGGACAGACAGACTAGAGGGCTAAACAACATGACATGGGAATTGAAATGAGAAACAACATGACTAGGAAGTAAAATGACCACATGAAACGATGGAGGCAGACAGACCGGACTGAGCGACATGACAAAGAAACCATGGTAACAAAACAATGCAAATGACCGACAACTAGGAAGTGACAGAAGAGGACTTAAATACACTACATAGACGAGGGACACCTGAGACTGATAACGAGGATAATAAGACACTGACGAGGAGGAACAAAGGCGGGACATGGGCGGAGACATAGACAATAACAAACAGAGCCATGTGCTAAGAGAGCACATGGCAGGGAAAACAGACACGACAGGACAAGGGCGTGACATAATGTTAAATGTTACAATTAATTCACAATACCCATGCCGGGAAAAATACTATTTTAAACTCTAAACCATACCATCCCTTGTTACGGTTTACCTCTTTGCCTGTCTCACACAAATTATTGCTCACATGGATTGTGCCCTCGTTAGGGTAGAACCTGCACAAGCCAGAGAAGGCATTATATTTAAGTAGCTACCTTGATTGCCGTCAGTGAATCGCACACGTTAGATTGCTCAATTACCGTTTCACCTTAAAAAATGCTGTGGCGCTTTGAACGTAACTCTGTCGTTTATTATTAAAAACTTTTTTTCACTTAACCTGATTCACTAAAAGAGAGTTTACTTTGGAGAATTACAATAGCCAGTTTATATATAAAGGCATTCCACCACTCCCCCTAACATTTTACATTGTAGATGCTGTATTGGTCCCAGTATGAATGGATGAGACAGGACAAAAGCCTAAGCTACAATAACTTTCAGTGACATTATTCCCATTTATTCAGAATTAATTAACACATGTTTCTGTGGAAGAGATTCCGTTTAGTATGAATTTTATTTCCAGGGCAAGAAAACTACTGACCTCTGAAAACAATTGTTGTGTGGTATGTAGTGGAGTATAGATCGAGAAATGAAAAGTTCTTCATTAAAAGACTGTCCCCTCTAACAAGGATGTTCGTCTGCGACAGAATCCACATTCCACAGACCGCGGGGGTACAAAGACTCTGCAGTCCCCCCCACACACACACACACCCTCACGCACACACATAAGGTCTACATCAAAAGACGGACCAGGACACCTGGCCCCCGGCCCCCTTCTTCTCTTCAGGAACTAAAGATAACAAGTTTTTATAATGATTTTAAGAAACAGGAACTTAAAACAGAGTGGGGGTGTTATAAGCCCGTTTATGACAGTGGCGCCTGTCATTATCTCGTGGGAAATCTAAAACAGACTACCCCAGATGGTAGAACTGAATGAACTCGGCTTGACCTCCTGGAAGCTCATCCGCACCGGACCAACAGCGTGGAACAACAGCGACCCCAAATGGACACTGGCGAAACTAAGCCTCGCCCGAGGTCACCTAAACAATAACGAAAATAAAATCAAATTCTGATTAATACATACACACATGTACAGATGTCATTCAGTTGTCTTCAGATGGACACCTATCAACCAATGAAGAGATGTTTATTACTGTTGTCAATCATGAAAGAAATTTCTGTCTCTAAACCAAAGGAAACGAATTAATATTTTTCTAACATTGTAAACGGGACGTGAACACGACGTACCCAAGATAAAATCTTATGTAAATGTTTGATTAATAATCCAGGACACTCATTGTGATATGTTACTAACATGTATAGGAAATTTCGATACTCGAAATTTCTATCTTATTACTGTTTGAATCTCTGATCCTACCTTCCCCCTTTTCTGTCTCATGAAGCCAGTCACGTGAGCCTCGGACCAGGATCCAATCAAAGGAAGGACACCTCCCAATAGGGTGTGACCGCGCTACCTTTGAAAAGAGGATGCCGGCTCATTTCTCTCTCTCCTACGTTTTGTTTTTTAGCTCTCTTACGTTTTGTTTTTTTAGCTCTCTTACGTTTGTTTTTTCAGCTCTCAACTCTTACGTTTGTTTTTTCAGCTCTCAACTTCTCTTAACCAACTCTTAACTTCGTTTCCACTCTGAACGCCTGTACGCGTTCTTTGTTTTTCTTCAAGCTCCAAACCTCTCCAAGCGAGACGTTTTCTCCTCCTCACGACGACGAACAAAGAAGAACCTTAAAAGACTTCACTAAAGCTCATAAGAGACGTCTTGAATTAGCTAGAGTATGAAGCCCTACTAATACGTCGAGTGATTTGAATATCTTCTTTTCTTTTAATCGTGTTTATGTTTTATCGCCCAATCTAAGTTTAATCTCACGACTGATCAAAGCAGGTGAACTTATTCGTGGCCAGAGTAAGAAACACCGCCGAGATAGAAGAAAGTCGTAGAATAAGTAAGTCTATTGAATCGATTTTCAGTTCTGGATCTGCAGTAACTAGCGAAACTTTTCGTCCAAAACGTCCATATGGTTGGACACTCCTGCTCAGGACAGTAAGCCAAAGAGAGGATCCTGCCGCCTGCATCATCACTCTCCGAGTATGCCCGAGGCGACTCAACCGACGAAAAAGACCTCCACGCTGACTCAACCTGGAAACTTCCGCGGGAGAACCGCGAAACCAAGCGAGACGCCTTCACTCCCAGGACCTCAGAGAGCCTCTGTACTCAACGAGTAGTGAGAATCGACGGAAAAGTAAGCTAAACCTACGCATTCCCAGAGCTGAAAATTGAATTAAGTTTCTTGATAAATTTTATACGTTAATTAAACTTTATTTAGCGACCCATTAGTCATAAGCCATAGTACCTAGCTTATCTTTAAAGTCTAATCGGTTTCCCCTGCGTTGATGCCGTGAGATTTCAAGATTATGCTATGTTAATTAAATATCCTTCTCTTTGTTAATAAAACTTTCATTATTTGAAATTACAATGTATACAGTCTGTTCATTAAAAAGTCTGAAAATCCTGAAGATCTCACTTAGCTTGACTATTATTCATTCTCAAACTAATTATTAACGTTTTAATGGCTTAAGCCAATTATAAACTTTAATTACTATCATTAGTCAAATATCAGTAATTATAAGAGTTTGAATAAGGTCAACGCTATAAACACAATATATAAATATATACGTCAAATATATATTTATATATATATATATATCACGGTGTATATTAACATCCAACATACACTACAGGTATGTGGCACGTTAGCTGGTGTAATGGATTTATCGTTAATGTGCTGCAGACATTACAGTAAACAAGCAAGACTCACTGGTTTCTCATTATGACCAGAAGAAAAATTTGACCCCCTCCCACAATTTTCATTGTATAATTCGCACCCTGGTTTTATTCCATATTTCTGAGGTGAAACTGTTAAGAAGAAGCTCCACAGCTCTCCCTCAGCCAGAGGGAGAGGCTAATACTCCATAGTACGAGGGAACGTGCTTCTCATTGGCCGTCAATTATTTATCCAATCAGCAGCCATAGTTAGCTGTCCATCATTTAGTTCTGCAGCCAATGGAGTCAAAGTCCCTCCTAGATAAATTGCACGGAAATAGTTTTAATCTTACTTCAATAACCGATGTTCTGTCAAATATATTAAGTTTATTAAATATTAAGCCATATTTGTTATAATGAATTTCACATGTTCATCTATTTTATATGATGAAGTTGTGAATTCAGCATGCACCTTGTGGATTAATTGAAACATTTAAGAGGAGTTGCTGATATTGTTATTGATATGTTATTGATTAAAGCGTTTGTGATCCAGCCCACTTGGCATTGAAGTGAGTGTATTGTGGCCGGCTACCCACTGAGTTTGATACCCCTGGTTTAGTACAAATGTACAAAAACTTGTATTTAGCACAAATATATGATAGTGCATTTTTTTAGAATGTGGCAAATATACCCTGTGTTATTCTCTGCTTTTGTTGACAACATGCTATTTTTAGTGTATTAGTTAAGTACTCCCATATTAAAGTAATCTCAAAGTAAATGTACATGTGCTAACAACATATTAATTTATGCAGTTTTAGTAGAATTGTACTATTAAACCAAAGCCCCTCATAGTAGGATCTGAATTCTTGCTGGTTTTGACCTTACAAACATTTGGTTAAGATTTCATAGAGCAACATTTCTTCTTGGGGCTAAGTCCCAGGTCTCCTCACAGTCTAGGCATCCCCCCAGTTGCAACAGAATAGGGCTCTTGTCAGCACCTCAGACGCCATGCTAGTGAAGAAGGGGAAGTGTGCTGCTTCTTTAAGCCGAACAACTACCTGATTATCCCTAAAATAGGTGAAGAGTAATTTTGTCTGTCTTTTGTTAAATTTCAGTGTTTATATCTGAGAAGTGCAAAGGTTGAGTTGACAAAACATCTGTGAACTGTGCAGTGAGTTTTGCTGAATTTGATTTGAAGTATTAGAGATCTCAAATGACATATGATTATTTAAGGCCTCTGTTGGTTATATTTGTTCTGCAGTTTACAGTTTATAGTTTATAATTTTTAAATATTAAACACTTGTTATCAGGAAATAAATCAGGAGTTGAATGTCTTTAATGCGCTGCATTTAGCTATTTTTCCTATTTCTATATTTTTAGAGATATTTTTTAATGATGATTATTTAGATTTTTATACTTTTATACTTATTTATATATTTATAAACTAAATGCTGGATATCCATACTTTTCTATTTATTATACAGTAGATTGTGAATTATTTAGATGCTGCTCCTGAGATACAAACCGGATTCCAAAAAAGTTGGGACACTAAACAAATTGTGAATAAAAACTGCATGCAATGATGTGGAGATGGCAAATGTCAATATTTTATTCCTAATAGAACATAGATGACAGATAAAAAGTTTAATCTGAGTAAATGTAACATTTTAAAGGAAACATATCCATCCATTATCCACCGCTTATCCAGGTCCGGGTCGCGGGGGAGCAAAGAAACCCAGACCTCCTTCTCCCCAGCCACAGACTCTAGCTCCTCCAGGGATACCGAGTATACCGAGGCGTTCCCAGGCCAGTCGAGACATATAGTCTCTCCAGCGTGTTCTTGGTCTGCCCTGGGGCCTCCTCCCCGTTGGACATGCCCGGAACACCTCTCCAGGAAGGCGTCCAGGAGGCATCCGAACCAGATGCCCGAACCACCTCAACTGGCTCCTCTCAACGTGGAGGAGCAGCGGCTCCACTCCAAGTCTCTCCCGGATGTCCGAGCTCCTAACCCTGTCTCTAAGGGAGAGTCCAGACATCCTGCATAGAAAACTCATTTCAGCTGCTTGTATCCACGATCTCGTTCTTTCGGTCACTACCCAAAGCTCGTGACCATAGGTGAGGGTTGGGACGTAGATTGAACGGTAAATCGAGAGCTTTGCTTTTCTGCTCAGCTCTCTCTTCACCACAACGGACCGGTATCCATCTTTCCCTCACTCGTGAACAAGACCCTGAGGTATTTAAACTCCTCCACTTGAGGCAGGATCTCACTTCCAACCTAAAGAGAGCACTCCACCCTTTTCCGACTGAGTACCATGGACTCGGACTTGGAGGTGCTGATCCTCATCCCTACCGCTTCACACTCAGCTGCAAACTGGTCCAGCAAGAGCTGGAGGTCCCGGCTCGATGAAGCCAACAAGACCACATCATCTGCAAAAAGCCGACATGGAATCCTGAGACCACCAAACCGGACACCCTCCGCCACTTGGCTACGCCGAGAAATTCTGTCCATAAAAATTGTGAACAGAACCGGTGACAACGGGCAGCCCTGACGGAGTCCAACTTACTGCCAGCCATACGAACCAGACTCCTGCTCTGTTTGTACAGGGACTGGATAGCTCGTAACAAAGAGCCCAGTACCCCATACTCCCTGAGCACCCCCACAGAATACCCCGAGGGACACGGTCGAATGCCTTCTCCAGATCCACAAAACACTGTAAATGTAAAAAAATGTAGACTGGTTGAGCAAACTCCCATGCACCCTCCAGGATCCTAGCGAGGGTAAAGAGCTGGTCCTGTGTTCCACGACAGGGGCGGAATCCGCATTGTTTCTCCTGGATCCGAGGTTCAACTATCAGTCGGACTCTCTTCTCCAGTACCCCCGCATAGACCTTACCGGGGAGGCTGAGGAGTGTGATCCCTCTATAGTTGGAACACACCCTCCGATCCCCCTTTTTAAAAAAGGGAACCACCACCCCAGTCTGCCAGTCCAGAGGCACTGCCCCCGATGTCCACGCGATGTTGCAAAGACGTGTCAACCAGGACAGCCCCACAACATCTAGAGCCTTGAGGAACCCGGGGTGAACCTCATCCACCCCCGGGGCCCTACCGCCAAGGAGTTTCCCTACCACCTTGGCCACTTCAGCCCCAGTGATAGACGAGTCCCCCCCGGGGTCCCCAAGCTCTGCTTCCTCTGCGGAAGACGTGCTGGTGGGATTGAGAAGATCCTCGAAGTATTCCTTCCACCGTCTGGTGATGTCCCCAGTCGAGGTCAACAGTTCCCCACCCCCACTATATACAGTGTTGGTGGAAAACTGCTTTCCCCTCCTGAGTCGCCTGACGGTTTGCTAGAAACTTCTCGGAGCCGACTGAAAGTCGTTTTTCATGTTCTCACCAAACTCCTCCCACACCCGAGTTTTTGCCTCAGCGACTGCCGAGGCCGCGAGCCGCTTGGCTCCTCGGTACCTGTCGGCTGCCTCCGGAGTCCTCTGAGCCAACCAGGCTCGATAGGACTCTTTCTTCAGCTTGACAGCCCCCCTCACCCGGGGTGTCCACCACCAAGTGCGGGGATTGCCACCCCGACAGGCACCGACAACCTTGCAGCCACAGCTCCATTCAGCCGCCTTAACAATGGAGGTCCGGAACATGGCCCACTCGGACTCAATGTCACCAGCCTCCCCCGGGATGCAGTCGAAGCTCTGCCGGATGTGGGAGTTGAAGATCTTTCTGACAGGTTCCTCTGCCAAAAGTTCCCAGCAAACCCTCAGCACACGTTTGGGCCTGCCAGGTCTGTCCGGCATCCTCCCCCGCCATCTGATCCAACTCACCACAAGGTGGTGATCAGTTGACAGCTCAGCGCCTCTCTTCGCCCGAGTGTCCAGAACATATGGCCGCAGGTCAGATGATACGACTATAAAGTCGATCATCGAAATGCGGCCTAGGGTATCCTGATGCCAGGTGTGCTTGTGTACACCCTTATGCTCGAACATGGTGGACAAACTGTGACGGGCACAGAAATCCAATAACTGAACACCACTCTGGTTCAGATCAGCGGGGCCGTTCCTCCCAATCATGCCCCTCCAGGTTTCACTGTCATTACCCACGTGAGCGTTGAAGTCCCCCAGCAGAACAATGGAGTCCCCAGAATGAGTGTTCTCCAGCACTCCCTCTAGGGTCCCCAAGAAGGCATGGTACTCTGAACTGCTGTTCGGTGCATAAGCACAAACAACAGTCAGAGCCCTTTCCCCAACCTGAAGGCGCAGGGAAATTACCCTCTCGTCCACTGGGGTAAACCCCAACGTACAGGCGCTAAGCTGGGGGGCTATGAGTAAGCCCACACCTGCCTTACACCTCTCACCCTGGGCAACTCCAGAGTGAAAGAGCATCCAGCCCCTCTCAAGGAGATTGGTTCCAGAGCCCATACTGTGTGTCGAGGTGAGCCCAACTATATCTAGCCGGTACCTCTCAACCTCGCCCACCAGCTCAGGCTCTTTTCCCACCAGAGAGGTTACGTTCCATGTTCCAAAAGCCAGTTTCAGTAACCGAGGATCGGAACGCCAGGGCCCCCGACCCCGACTTATGTTGATTCAAAATTTCACAGTGTCAACAAATCCCAAAAAAGTTGGGACAATTAGCAATAAGTGGCTGGAAAAAGGAAATAGAGCATATAACGAACAGCTGGAAGACCAATTAACACTAATTAGGCCAATTGACAACATGATTGGGTATAAAAAGAGCTTCTTAGAGTGTCAGTGTCTCTCTGAAGCCAAGATGGTAAGAGGATCACCAATTCCACCATTGTTGCGCAGAAAGATAGTGCAGCAATACCAGAATGGTGTTACCCAGTGTAAAATAGCAAAGACTTTTAAGTTATCATCATCAACCGTGCATAACATCATCAAAAGATTCAGAGAATCTGGAACAATTGCTGTGCGTAAGGGTCAAGGCCGTAAAACTCTACTGGATGCTCGTGATCTCTGGGCCCTTAAATGTCACTGCACCTCAAACAGGAATGCCAGAGTCAAGGAAATAACAGAATGGGCTCAGGAATACTTCCAGATAGCATTGTCAGTGAACACAATCCACCGTGCCATCCGCCGTTGCCAGCTGAAACTCTACAGTGCAAAGAGGAAGCCATTTCTAAGCAAGCTCCACAAGCTCAGATGTTTGCACTGGGCCAGGGGTCTTTTAAAATGGAGTGTGGCAAAATGGAAGACTGTTCTGTGATCAGATGATCAGTTCTGTGATCACCTTACATAACAGCGTTTCAGGCTACGTTTCCTAATGTAACTGCAGATTGTGTTAAATGACAGTTGTTTTCAAAAACACTCCATGCTCATTTGGCTGTATTTATCACTGTAACATGATAAGTGCTTGAAAACTGTAAAACTTGAATGTCTTTCTTACACTGCCCCTGTCCCAACTTTTGTTTATGAGTGTGTTGAAGATATCAAATTCTAGGTTAGATCATATTTACAAAATACAATCAAGTTGACCATCCAAAACATTAAATGTCATGGTAAATGAAGGTTTTAACAAATCAGATTCTTGCTTTTTTGTTTGTAAAATCATTTAATTGCAGCACATATGTCTTTTTTTCAGCCTCAATCAGCCTATAAGCCTGCTTGCTCCAAAAAAATTAAACTTGGGATTGGCTGTTTACATCTCATGCCATAAGTTAACTTACTGTTAAGGCAATATACATTTTCTCTCTGTAAACACAAATTATTTTTATGCTAAACAGTTAAACAAAAAACAGTAGATGTGGTCAAAATAGTCTTTAAAATCATAGATTTCTGGGTTTAACACTGTCAGTTGATCTTTAGGAACATATTTTATTTGTAACTGCAGAAGCTTCTCTCTGATGTGTTTAATTACAAAATACATAAAAAGCTAACAACAAAAAAGGTTAAGAGTGAAATTTTTTATTTTTATCACATATTGATACATTTTTTTAAATAGTTTAATTCCAGCACCCTTTGTAGTTATTGAATAGAATAACATTCCAAGAACACTCCTCTTTTCACATATGTCATGGGGAAAAAAGAAACTTGATTTTCTTTTTTATTTTAACCATGATGTGTCATATTTACACTTTGTAGCATTATTTTTGATATTGTAAAACCAAGTTTATGTATTTTATGTTCCTTCAAATATGTTCAAGTTATTCATGGTGTAAGCTTTCCTTCACACTGTGACTGACAAGATCTAGAGCAGTTTTTTCTAAACCCAATAGAAGCTAACCCAACATGATTATAAGCAGGAAGTAGAGGCAATAGTTTATAGACACAAGCTAAATTTAATCAGTAATGTTCCAGATATATGAAAGTAACTACATGTGTCTCCAGCACAAGTGTATGCACACATGTATGACTATATTGACTGTACTGGAGCATATTGGCATTTATCCATGTTCTCTAACCATGGATAATTTTTACTTAAACCTTTTTTTTTTTTTTGCAATTGGTATGCTTAAGTGTGTCAAATGCACACAATTGTGTGCTTGGGGTTGCTTTGAGTGATTCATTACAGAACCTTCTCTCCTCTGGAGGCTGCAGAGAAAGTCAACAGAGAACATCCTTAGCATTCTTTAGGTTCCTGACTGCAAAGCTCAGAGCTTAGCAATGCAAGTCTTAGGTTTTTCTCCTTTTCAACAAATTTGTCTTGACCTACACCCCAAACAAAAGCAGGAAAACATTTGTACAAGAATATATATGTGAATCTAATTAAAAAAAAACTGATTTTCTTTTGAACATATGAGTCATATTATATAAATGGCCTTTAAAGGGTTTCTATAAACAAAACACTGTGGAAAGCCCTATATCCATGCATAACAAAAAGGTCTCCATTCGATACTGTTCATATATAAATCAGAAAATAGACATTAAAAATTGTTTGCATACACACACTTTTAAAAAAAGAATAAAATGCAATGTTGTCTTGCAATTGTAGGATAACAGCCCTTTACCCACCCCTCCCCACTTTGGGGACATACATTCATGTGAAAAGTTAGGACACTCCATGAAAATATTTGTCTTTTTGAGCATATTTAAGCATATGGACCTTTAAGTGTCACTTGAACAGTATTGAGAGATGGTGTTTATATAACTAAACAAATAAAGCTGCTGAATTACTTATAAACATAAGTTGTAAAATGTAATGAACAAAAATGCACGTTTCTTGTGAGAAAAAAGTTAGCACACCTTATGTCCTAATAGCTGGTATTTCCCTCTTACGCGAAATAACCTCAAATAGATGTTTCCTGTAACCATCTACCAGTCTTCGAAATTGACTGGGAGAAAGATTTTCTCTCTCCTCCATGCAAAATTCTTTCAGCAGTGTGATTTTTGAGGGGGTTATTTATTGCACAGATCACCCCACAGCATCTCAGTAGGATTAAGATCCAGGCTCTAATTTGGTCATTCCAGAATTCTCCATTTCTTTTTTTTTTTTTACCTTTTTTCTAATTTCTTTCATTTTTGAGCCATTCCTTCAGCCATACTGGAATGTTTTGGGTCATGGTCATGTTGCATGGTCTGCATCCATTTCGACTTCTTTTTTTTGGAAAGATAGTCTCATATTTTCCTCAGCAAAACAGCCCCAAACCATGACATTACCACCTCTGTGCTTCACAGCTGATATGGGATTCTTGTGCCCAAATGCTCTCTTGGTTTGTGACAGACTTGTGTTCTGTTGCTGTACCCAGATAATTCAGCTTTGGATTCATCTGTCCAAAGCACATTATTCCAGAAGTCCTGGTCTTTGTCTAGGTGCTTTTTGGCAAACTGTAGTCTTGCCCTGATGTATTTTTAATTTTTTTGACAGCAAGGGTTTCCTCCTTGCACACCTCCTATGAAAATCAATCTTGTGCAGTGTTTTCCTGATGGTAGATGCATGTACCTTGACAGCAACTGTGGCAACAGCTACCTGTAGGTACCGTGGTGACATTTTAGGATTGTTGGAGGCTTCTTTATGCATCTTGTGGTCTTCTCTTGGACTGAACTTGCTAGGATGGCCTGACCTGGCCATGTTGGCTGTAGGTTTAAAAATTCTCCACTTTTAAGTTATTTTCCGGACAGTGGAATGGCTGATTTCTAATTGTTTTGACATCTTTTTAAATCCTCTCCCAGACTCATGTACATCTATAACCTTCTTTCTGAAGGCCTCTTTAGATCTTGTCATGGTGATACCACTCACTTCAACAATCAAGATCAAATCAAATTAATGTCTGAGGTTTAAGTAAGACTGCCTCCTTCAGTGTCTTTTTTAACGATGGTCTAATCATTTTCAGCCGATGTGGTGCACCTGATTCTAAATATAGACATTTTAAATAATAATAAATATGGGGGTGTCCAGGAGTTGGTGTGTTCTCCCCGTGTCCGCGTGGGTTTCCTCCGGGTATTCCGGTTTCTTCCCACAGTCCAAAAACACACGTTGCAGGTGGATTGGCGACTCGAAAGTGTCCGTAGGTGTGAGTGTGTGAGTGAATGTGTGTGTGTCTGTGTTGCCCTGTGAAGGACTGGCGTCCCCTCCAGGGTGTATTCCCGCCTTGCGCCCGATGATTCCAGGTAGGCTCTGGACCCCCCGCGACCCTAAACTGGATAAGCGGTTACAGATAATGGATGGATGGATGGGGGTGTCCTAACTTTTTTCTCACAAGATATGTACATGTTTCTTTATTACATTTTACAACTTATGTTTATTTATAAACTTAGGTTGAGAAGTAATTTCTTCAGTTTTATTAGTTATATAAGCTTTTTTTGTCTCTGTGCTTGCTCAGTGTTTTCCCTTGATAAAAGGTGGGGATATTTGGATGAGAAAGGGAAACATTATATTACCAGCAGTTCAAACATGCAGTGCTGGAACTCATTAATTTGTTTAGAATTTTTCTTCTTCAGCCGTTTATTTAGTTAGTATTATTTTTCTGCCTATAAGTTCACAATAAGTTTCAAATTGAACTTTAAAGGCTTCAAAACGTCAGTTTTTTTAGACTGTATGGGAAACAAGACAGAACATGAGACATGAACTAAGCGACTGCATGTTCACTTTAAAGGAATATTTTAATATATTCTGTATATACAAGCGTTGGACATTGAAACTGGTTTCATGACCATCCTGGTGGCCAATCTTCATTAATTGCACATTGCACCAGTATAAGTAGAGTGTTTGAAAGTTCAATTAGCAGGTTAAGAGCACAGTTTTGCTCAAAATATTGCAATGCACACAACATTATGGGAGACATACTAGAGTTCAAAAGAGGACAAATTGTTGGTGCACGTCTTGCTGGCGCATCTGTGACCAAGTCAGCAAGTCTGTGATGTATCAAGAGCCATTCTCTGATGAGTCCACCTTTACTGTTTTCCCCACATCTGGGAGAGTTACGTTGTGGAGAAGCCCCAAAGAAGCATACCACCCAGACTGTTGCATGCCCAGAGTGAAGCATGGGGGTGAATAAGTGATGGTTTGGGCTGCCATATCATGGCATTCCCTTGGCCCAATACTTGTGCTAGATGGGCGCATCACTGCCAAGGACTACCGAACCATCCTGGAGGACCATGTGCATCCAATGGTTCAAACATTGTGTCCTGCAGGCGGTGCCGTGTATCAGGATGACAATGCACCAATACACACAGCAAGACTGGTGAAAGATTGGTTTGATGAACATGAAAGTGAAGTTGAACATCTCCCATGGCCTGCAAAGTCACCAGATCTAAATATTATTGAGACACTTTGGGGTGTTTTGGAGGAGTGAGTCAGGAAACGTTTTCCTCCACCAGCATCACGTAGTGACCTGGCCAATATCCTGCAAGAAGAATGGCTTAAAATCCCTCTGACCACTGTGCAGGACTGTATATGTCATTCCCAAGATGAATTGACGCTGTATTGGCCGCAAAAGGAGGCCCTACCCCATACTAATAAATTATTGTGGTCTAAAATCAGGTGTTTCAGTTTCATTGTCCAACCCCTGAATGTATTGGTTGTTTTATAACAGACAGTAAAGAGTTAATAATTATAATAATTAAACAATTTTCCCTACATTTTATAAATGAACAGAGAACTTCTTTCAAAACACATTTATAATAAGATTTTCCAATTTTTCTAAGTACTTAAATAATTGGTTCTTGTTCTGAACTGCTTGTCATTTTTGTTGACAAAATATGTGAGAAGACCTGTAATGTGAATGTGGAATTACGGCTAAATGTAACTTTAAGCAGGATATAAGGCAAATCAAAATTTGAAGATCATCAGAAGATCATTCTTATGATGGCACATTAAGAAATATTACACTATTGATGTGTATTATAATGAATAATATACAAACCGGATTCCAAAAATGATGGGACACTAAACAAATTGTGAATAAAAACTGAATGCAATGATGTGGAGATGGCAAATGTCAATATTTTATTCGGAAATAGAACATAGATGACAGATCAAAAGTTTAATCTGAGTAAATGTAACATTTTAAAGGAAAAATATGTTGATTCAAAATGTCACAGTGTCAACAAATCCCAAAAAAGTTGGGACAAGTAGCAATAAGTGGCTGGAAAAAGGAAATTGAACATATAACAAACAGCTGGAAGACCAATTAACACTAATTAGGTCAATTGACAACATGATTGGTTATAAAAAGGATAGAAGGAAAGAGGATCACCAATTCCACCATTGTTGCGCAGAAAGATAGTGCAGCAATAACAGAATGGTGTTACCCAGCATAAAATAGCAAAGACTTTTAAGTTATCATCATCAACCGTGCATAACATCATCAAAAGATTCCGAGAATCTGGCACAATTGCTGTGCGTAAGGGTCAAAGTCGTAAAACTCTACTGGATGCTCATGATCTCTGGGCCCTTAAACGTCACTGCACCTCAAACAGGAATGCAGATAGCATTGCCAATGAACACAATCCACTGTGCCATCCGCAGTTGCCAGCTGAAACTACAGTGCAAAGAGGAAGCCATTTCTAAGCAAGCTCCACAAGCACTGGGCCAGGGGTCTTTTAAAATGGAGTGTGGCAAAATGGAAGACTGTTCTGTGGTCAGATGAGTCACGATTTGAAGTTCTTTATGGAACACTGGGACGCCATGTCATCCGGACCAGAGAGGACAAGGATAACACAAGTTGTTATCAACGCTCCGTTCAGAAGCCTGCATCACTGATGGTATGGAGTTGCATGAGTGCTTGTGGCATGGGCAGATTGCATGTCTGGAAAGGCACCATTAATGCAAGAGCTATGTTAACGTTCTAGAACAACATATGCTCCCATCTAGACGTCATCTCTTTCAGGGAAGACCCTGCATTTTTCAACAAGATAATGCCAGACCACATTCTGCAGCAATCACAACATCATGGCTACGTAGGAGACGGATCCGGGTACTGAAATGGCCAGGCTGCAGTCCAGATCTTTCACCTATAGAGAACATTTGGCGTATCATATCAAGGGGAAGGTGCGACAAAGAAGGCCCAAGACGATTGAACAGTTAGAGGCCTGTATTAGACATGAATGGAAGAGCAATCCTATTTCTAAACTTGAGAAACTGGTCTCCTCTGTCCCCAGACGTCTGTTGAGTGTTGTAAGAAGAAGGGGGGATGCCACACGGTAAAAAATGGCACTTTTTGGGGATTTGTTGATGCCATGAAATTTTGAAACAACATATTTTTCCCTTAAAATGATACATTTTCATTTAAACTTTTGATCTGTGATTTATGTTCTATTCTGAATATAATATTAGATGTTGGCACCTCCACATCATTGCATTCAGTTTTATTCACGTTTTGTTTAGTGTCCCAACTGTTTTGGAATCCGGTTTGTACCATATGTTTCAGGTTAAGGTAACATTTGCAGTTTTAAGGCGTTTTATTATTCTTTTGCCTACTCTCATAAATATAGTGAAGGGGAAAATAGGTCAGTCTTGCAACAAGAAGAAAAGAGGCTATATTTTCTGCTCGCTCTGCTACACTCCTCCATCAGTTCTCCTTCAAGCCTGCTGGACAGTGCAGGACAGTGGGCACCAGGTTACCATGGCGATAAAGTCTTTAGAGACTTAATTTAACATCATAATAGCCTTTAGGAAATGAGTTTATCATCTCTTATTTACAGGAGTTGCTCTGTTGCTTTTTTCCTAGTTTTATCTTTTCCTTAGACTCATATAATGCTTCTGTAGATCCATATTTTGTCTGTTTAAGTTCATTTGAGGTCTGTAAGACGGCCATTGTGGTGTTTTGTTATATATGTAAAGTGTTTTTTTTTTGCAAGGCTGTGATAAATACTTTATTGAACCTGGATAAAAACATATTTGAGCCTAATCTGTGTACATTTTCGGCATTTATGGCTCTATTAGGACACTGGCAGGTTTTGTGTGGGTCAGACATTGGCTAATGTCATGAACAGGGCTCACCTGATATTGTTCTCCTATAAGGTGGACCTGTGGTTGAGTAGAGGCCGTGTCACGCCTTTGTCCTGTCAAGTTTGTTGTCCCTGCCATGTGCTTTATCTGCACATGGCGTTGTCTGTTATTGTCCTTGTCTCCGCCCTTGTCCCGCCTTTGTTCCGCCTCCTCGTCTGTGTCATGTGTTAACCCGTCCTCCTCGTTATCTGTCCAGGTGCGTCTCGTTTATGTTGTGTATTTAAGTCCCCTTCCCTCACTTCCTGTTGTCGTTCATTTGTAGTGTTTGTTTCCTATTCTAAGTCGTGCCGTTTCCTTTCCTAGTCATGTCGTGTTGTTTCTTTGTTTTGTATGGTTTGTTGTTTTGCTCTTTCCTAGTCTAGTCATATCGTTTCGTTTCCCAGTCCTGTAATGTTGTTTCCTGTGTAGCGTGTATTTCTTTAGTTAGATCTTTTGTTAAAATAAACTCTCCGTGTTTTAGCAAGTGCGTCCGCTTCCGTCAGTCCGCCCCGTGATCCGTGACAGGCAGCCAGACTTACAGAGTCAACGTCATTATTCAAGGCCAAATGTGAACCATAAGTACACTGCGGATATGGGTCAGATTGGACCCAAAAAATATTGCTATCTTACTCAAGTACTCAATAAAAAATATTAAGTTAAAATGACTTGCCCATATTGTATAATACACATGTTGAGTACTCCTCTATTTCAGTTAGAGTCACTTTCAGTTATATTTACACTTATAAATACTGCCTAGTTCAGTTCAATTATTTTAAAGATTTTAAGGTAATACTTTGTGTTGTTTGTGTTTATGAATGGCTGTTTTGATACAGGGCTGTAAGCATGACAAGACACTGATATAAAATGTCAGACATACAATTTTATTACATGGGTTTTTGTTCCTTAATTGGCTCCAGGGAGCTAATTGTAGAAAAGTGAAAAAAGAGAGAGAACAAACAGCACGTCAGAACATCTCTGGCTGTTTTAGGTCTCAATATCAGAGAGCCTCATCCAGTTGACCCTGCTGAGGTTGATCAGGCCTCAGCTTGTGCCATGGACCCACTCCAGAGCCATCAAAAAGCGTGCTCTGCTGCCTCATTCTTATAGATGGCTTTTCTTTTTCTGTCACCTGTTATGCCCTGTGCTGTATATGCCCTACAGATTGATTTCCTTATGAAGCCAATACACCCCACCTCCACAGGCAAGCAACTTGTCCTCAAACCTTTCCTGCTGCAGCTGTTAACAAGAACCATATGCTATTCCTACATTCAAAGGCCTCATCCATATGTTCCTCCCAAGTCACGGTTAACTCCAGCACAATGATTATCTTTGTCATATTTGTCCACATCCACTGGTGGCTATCAATATTCTGCTGTGTGTTGTGGGCCCTGATTTTTCATTAATTTTCTGGCTGGCCTGTTCTCTAGGTATAATAATGTAGTGGCTTGCTTTTTTGAGGTCTACAAATCTCTAATTGTACATCCCATCCACATGAGCCTTTGGACAGCACACAATATGTGCTTCATATAATTTATTTCATGTCAGCAATTAGAACGGAATATTTATGTTACGATTGCAACTGGTCCAAAATGCAGCTGCAAGGCTTTTGACCGGTACTAAGAAAAGGGAGAGAATTACCCCTGTGTTGGCATCATTGCACTGGCTACCAGTGAAATACAGAGTTGAATTTAAAATCTTACTGTTTGTTTTTAAAGCTCTCCATGGCCTGGCTCCGAAATATATTTTGGATCTTCTTTGCTTTCGATCTAGCCCATGTGCCCTACGTTCCTCTGACAAATTGCTTTTAGACACCCCTCGCTCTCGGTTGAAGTTCAAAGGAGATCGGGCATTTGCTGTAGCCGCTCCAAGACTTTGGAACAGTCTCCCACTCTTCATAAAGCAATCCCCTACAATAGTAAATTTTAAGTCCAATTTGAAAACCTATTTATTTTCTCTGGCCTTTGGTTCCTTTTAAATTATTTTAGCCATTTGTTCTGCCTTGGTTTATGTTGTCTTGCCATCAGTATTTTTCTCCACAATGTTTTAGTGTTAGATTCTTTTACTTGTTTTATTTCTTTTATATGTATGTTTTATAATTTTATCTGGTTTGTTTGTTAGTTGATTTTTATTGTGCAGCACTTTGGCTGACATTCACTGTCTTTTAAATGTGCTATATAAATAAACTTGACTTGACTTATTCTTCATACTGATTATTATAGTGCTTATTGTAGTTATATTTAATTATGTTGCTCAGAGCAATTCTTGTCTAATTTCATATTATTGCTGGTGGGGTTCTTACATTACACTGTTAATGTGTCCATACATTATTTCATCACCTAGCAGCTGTACTGTAATTAAATGTAAATGTAATTATTAATCTGTGCAAAATCATTATTAAAGTCATAAATAATTTTTTACTTCAGATGTGTACAATTTACAGAATACAGAATTGATCACCCAGTGTTTTGAAACAAATCAAGTAATGAGTATATTGTTATGCTCCTAATCGCTGGTTAGTTGCTTTAGTATAAATCGCTTTCCAAAGATGCTGTTGGAAAGAAATGAAATCCTTTCTATATTATAAGCTAGTGTGCATTATCTTCAACAATTAATTGGCTTTAAGCCCCTGGTATAGCAGTTAGATATTAGATTGAAGTATTTCTTTAAATCTCAACTCATTTTTCAAGTATTTTGTCTCCTGTAGCTGCAGACTATAGGTGTGAACCCAGCCAATATTGGCTTCAATTGTTTGACAATGGAATCAGACCGTTTCATCTGCATCCGGGAGAAGGTGGGTGACCAGAACCAGGTGGTAATTATTGACCTTAGTGACCACACGAACCCCATCCGACGGCCAATCACAGCAGACAGCGCCATCATGAACCCTGCGAGCAAGGTCATCGCTCTTAAAGGTGTGATTTTAGCATGTGACTTATGCCATAAAGCTGTTTGAATTCTGAAACAATTATAGTGGATTAAAAAGTGAGTACTCCTTGACTAGTTATGTTTTCATAATTTGCTTTTTCTGTTTCTGTATATGCTTTCTGTTCTTTATTCAAAGATGGTGAGTTCAGTCTATCTCCTGATTCTCTCTCTTTCTCTCTCTCTCTCTCTCTCTCTCTCTCTCTTTTCTATTTCATATCTCTTTATATTTCCTCTCTTTTGTCTTGCTTAACAGTTACTATCACTATGAAAACTGCTTTCACTTAAGCAAAAACATACATTTATAGATGTGTGAATATCATAGACATCAGCTGTTTTTGTGTGACTGGTAAGAAACGAAGAGATGAAAAAGGTCTGTTATTTTCTGTTTATACAAAGCTACAAAACTGAAGAACTGTGTTGAGATGATATTAAAGCAACTCGTTTACCAGAAACTAACAAGATAACATTTTAACATTTAAGTTTTTGACCATCAAAACCAAGCACCTTAACATTTTATCAACCAAATATTTGATAAAGGAACAGGGCATCTTTGGGAACTAGATATTTATGTACTGACTTACATTTGTGTAAGTGTCTGACTGATAAAACAGTACTGTAACTAATTTACAGCCTTTTTGAGTAACACCTCACTCTAGTGTTCTGGCTTTAATAATCAGGAGATTTTCCCCGTTTTCCTGTAAAGTTAAACAAAAAGCTTTGCAGGACTAAATTACTTGTCAGAAGGTCAGTAACTGTGAAATGTGTCTGTTTATTTGTTTTGTTATAGGGACAGAAAAGATGACTTTCTGTTTGGTAAATTTATAGTAGAAAACAAAAGGCTGGGTCACATAAACATAAAGAACAGCCTATGATAAATATTACCTCAACAATGTTCAACACATTTCTGTTTGAGTTTCCTGTAAAAAGGTGAGCTGCTCACCGCAGTGGACAGTGGACCAATTCAGCTCTCAACTCTCTGACCACTTGAACACTTCAACCCCCAAAATTGCATTTTTGAGGTAGCAAAAAGAGGATTTGTCCAGGGAAAATGGACGTTTGGTCCTGGATGAAAAGCTCCAAATTTAGTTCACAAACTGAAATGTAAAGTATGGCTGAACTAACAACAGACGGTGTAGTAGCGCCACCTTCTTTCTCTTTGTGAAATATGGCTGAACTAACAGTTCTTACTCAAGCATGCTCAGTCATTCAGTCAGTAAGCGAAAATGCCTCTTTTAGGCCGGCCTGGTACATGGTCCGGCAAAAATGCGCCCTTGTTTTTATTATATGCATTTGAAATAACATTTGCATAGTGGCAAATATAATATCTAAACTAAATTTGTACAGCTGCACATAACAATTTGTCTCTTGCAAGTGTGTTTTTATAATATACCAATTTTGAAAATGTGACACAAAAACAGAAATTGTGTTTTTATTTATTTATTTTTTATTTTGCATGTCAGTGTGTAATTCTTTGACATTTTAATTTTTAAAAGTACTTATTGACACTGGATATATGACAGCAGGTATAGTAATGTCAAAAGTTTTTACTCAAACATGTAATTTTTTAAATACCAAAGATATTCAGATGCAAGTTATGTAATGTAATATATTTTCCTATAAATATCCTATTTGAACAGAACTGCTGTGAAAGTAGGTAAACTAGAATAAATTTTGAAAACAAACATTTTTTTTCTGACTCAAAATTGTGATCTGGTGACCACTGTATATATCATACCATGCATGATGTTCATTATCCATGTTTCATGTGTCAGTGATCGTCTTCATAATATAGATAACATATTGATATGAACCACTTGATGCACATATATTGGGATCTATATGAAGTGCAGATCATTAACAATTTTTGCTCATTAAGAGCCTTAAGAGTTAACTCTATCCTTAAGAGTTAAAATTGTGCTGAATAATAAATGCTTCTTGTAACTTTGAGCTAGCATATGCTAAATGCACATTCCTCTGCTCCAGTATTCGATAGTCTGCCTTTGCATGCATATGAATTTGAGTGACATCCCATTTTTAATCCATATGATTTATTATGATGTCACCCCACCATTTGCAGCTATAACAGCTTAAACTCTTCTGGGAGGACTTTCCACAAGGTTTAAGAGTGTCTTTCAGAAGTGCATTTGTGAGCTCAGACACTGATGTCAGATGAGAAGGCCTGGCTCATAGTTTCCTCTCTAATTAATTTCAAAGGTCTTCTATCGGGTTGAGCTCAAGACTCTGTGCAGGCCGGTCAGGTTCTTCCAAACCAAAAGTCATCCATGTCGTTATGGCCTTACTTTGTGCACTGGTGTGCAGTCATGTTGGAACTGGAAGGGGGCGTTGCCAATCTGTTCCCACAAGGTTGGGAGCATGAAATTATCCAAAATCTCTTAATGCTGGAGAATTATGAGTCCCTTTCACTGGAATTATGGGGCAGAGACCAATTCCTGAAAATAGTCCACACACCATAATCCCCCCTCCACCAAACTTTACACTTAGTAACGTTCCCCTGGCAACCACCAAACCCAGACTCGTCCATCGGATTGCCAGACAAAGAAGCGTGGTTCATCACTCCAGAAAACACATCTCCGATGATCTAGAGTCCAGTGTCAGCATGCTTTACACCATTGCATCAGACGCTTTGCATTTCGCTTGTGGCCTGCAACTTCTTGGCTGAGTTGCTGTCATTCCCAATCACTTCCGCTTTGTTATAATACCACTGACAGTTCACTGTGGAATATTTAGTAGCGAGAATATTTCACTAATGAACTTGTTGCACTACCGCGACCCTGAACTGGATAAGCGGTTATAGACAATGAATGAATGAATGAATGAATGAATGAACTTGTTGCACAGGTGCCATCTTATCATGATACCACAGTTGAGTTTCAGAGAATGACCCAATGTTTGTAGTAGCCATGGACCATCAGAATTTCATGATTTAGATGGGTGAGTGAATTATTTTGGCAATATAGTGTATTTAAAATATAAGTAAGCCGGTCAACAATAACATCAGCTGCAAGTTTCAGAAACAAAGTCTTCATCCCGTTAATTTTTGTTAACTATTTTTGGTTGAGATTTTACAAGACCTCATTTCTCATAACTTGTTTTAAATTAAATATAAGTACATATTTAAGTAGTCTTTAAATAAATATACAAGTCATTGAAAAAACATCCCAAATTGAGAGCACTTTTTGAAATGATATTAAACACATAACCCATAAGCCATAAAAAAAAAGAACCCTGTTTATCAGAAGTCTTCAAACATCCCTTTCAAATATTCTGGGGTTTAGACTTTTGCATTTTAGCATTCCTGACAGCAGCAACTACAAATGGTTGTGAATTTCATTTGGAAAATTCCTACTTTAGTATATTGATGATATTTTTTTAAATTAAAAATGTAAAAGTAGATTAACAGGGAAGTTATAGATGCCTTGTAAAATTACGTGTTAAATTTACTGATTGATACATTTTCATTTAATGAAAAATGGTGTTGTATAGTCCCAAATTAAGCCACCCATCAAGATGAGCTCAGCATATATACCAGTAAAATGGAAAGGGAGGACAAACTGTCAGATCGCTACCCTTTCTGAATTCACATTTTAATTTTGACTGTAGCAAGAAATTCTGACTTTATATAAATCACTATGCCATCTGCCTTACTTTTTTGATCTACATAAAAAAAACTGGTCACCCACAAATTGAAATTTTACTGTCTGAAACAGACATATTTTAACAGATCTCTATGTTTAGATGTTTCCATGTTTAAATTGTGTCTCTCTCTCTTGTCTCATTGATTAGCTGCAAGGACACTGCAAATTTTTAACATGGAGATGAAAAGCAAAGTGAAGGCCCACACTATGACTGATGAGGTCATGTACTGGAAGTGGATCTCCATTAACACTATCGCCCTGGTTACTGACACGGCTGTCTTTCATTGGAGCATGGAAGGAGACTCTCAACCAATCAAGATGTTTGAGCGCCATGCCAGCCTTGCAGGCTGCCAGATCATCAACTATAGAACAGATGAAGCCCAAAAATGGCTTCTGCTGATAGGCATATCAGCACAGGTATGATTAATGAATTTGTGCAAATCTCTCTGTATGAGTGTTACGATAATTCTACTTGAGGTATGCAGATCAAATAATTTACAGATGAATAAATGAGAAAAGAAACCTGACAAATGCAGCATTTTGTATTAGGTGTACAAATACGTTTTAAAGCATTTTGTGTAACATGTAATTGTAATAAAAAAATCCCTTCTTATGCTCATTTGTCAAAAGTTGTGTAGTATTAAATATAACATACCTCTGTATTAAAAAAAACAACAGCAAATGTTACAAAAGCTAAAATAAAAATCACCACTTTTATAATGTTTACAGTAAACTCACGCATATTTTTGGATGCAGTATAATCTCCTGGAGCAGAACAAATTGATGCACATGCATTTGCAGCATTTTTTTCTTAATGGAGCTTAATGGAGTAATTTTTAATATTAGACAACAATTATCATACCATGACAAAAGAGCAGGAAAATATTTTAATTTTGAGTTAAAATTATACGTTACACAAAAAACCTCTTTCATTTTCAGTAATGGTTCTCTATCCAGATTAACATTGTTATGAAACTTGGATGAACTAGGACATGGGGGAGCTGTTGCAGTTACTGCATGTCATTTTGACACCATTGGCTAGTGGTCTGTATTGTTTTCTTGACAGGATGCACACATGGTGTGTGTGGGGAGAAGGTATAGTGAGATTCCTGACTGCGAGTTGTCATTTTAAGACAAAAATAAAGAAAAAAAATATAATTGAATGCTGTTTACAATCTTTAATTAACCAAATTGAAAAACTATTAGTTGACAATTAGCACTAGTTGAAATAGCATTATGTTAGCAGAGGAAACCTGATTACTGATGAATGTAAAGTAAGTCTCCTAAAAAAAGCCAGTTAAAATGTTCCTGCATTCAACACTATAATGAGTTAATAGTCGTTCACAACTCAGTTATGTTTTTCTTCCTGTAGATGGATATTTTGAAAAAAAAAATTGTAAAGGCAAAAGCTCTTTAATCTGTACTTAGTCAAAGAAATTTGCTGCTATGAGGAAATTACCCCTAGACCCCCTGGTTAAAGCTTATCCCCTCTAATCATTAATACCTTGTGATGGCCCTGATTCTAATAGATTGGTGTATTTCAAAATATCATTAAGCAATTAACATCCCACAGTGTCCTGTGTAACAATCCACTCATGGACAATTTGACCCAAATTTTTGGTGAGGAAACATGAGGCAAAAAATTGTTAAACAGTTTTATACATCAAGAGACATTTAGAGAGTGTTCATTTTTGTGGGACAGATGCACAAATACTGCTCTATCAACTTGTGTATCAAGAGTAATTGTGACTAAAGTGACATATATATCAACAAGAGCATAGAATTAGCATGGACGGAAGTGACTTGTCCCCACCAGTATCCAGCGATTATTGATTATCATTATCTTCATTGCCACTTAATCCATTTTAGGGTCGTGTTGGCAAAAGGGCAAGTAAACAAGCCCAGGCATCTCTGTGCCCCACAACTTCCACTAGCTCTACCTGGGGGACCAGCCGGGAGATATAATCTCTTCAGTGTGTCCGGGGTCTACTCTGGGGCCTCCTTCCAGTTGTACATGCCTGGTATACCTCCAGTGGGAGGCGTCCAGGAGGCATCCTTATCAGATGCCACCTGTTTCCAGGAGATAACCATGGCCTCACACTTGGAAGTACTGATCCACATACCAACCGCTTCACACTTGGTTGCAAACTGTTCAAGTGAATGCTGGAGGCCTCCATGCGAGGAAGCCAGAAGGACATCAATGAGGCCACCTCCTGAGCTCCTCAATGGAAGCCCTCCTGTCCTAGGCTATGTCTTGCCACCCTGTTCATGAATATTAGGAACAGGAGTGGAGATAAGACACAGCCCTGACAGAGTTCAATGCCCACATTGAACAAACTTGACTTCCTTCCGAGGATGCAAACACAACTCAAATTCTGAGAGTACAAGGACCGTACAGCTTGCCAAAGCAACCCTGGCACCCCCTAATCCCGGAGCACCTCCCACAGAAGCTCTCGGGAAGCACGGTCATATCCTTCTCCAATTCCACAAAGCGTGTGTAGAGTGGTGTGGCAAACTCAAATGCCCCCCAGTCATCTGTGAAAAGGTATAGAGTTGGTCCGTAGTTCCACGGCCAGGACGAAATCCGTATTGTTCCTCCAGAATTCAGGTTCAGCTATTGAATGGATTGGATCGATAATTTGCACACATTCTCTGGTCCCCTTTTTTAAAAATGGGAATCACAACCTGGTTTGTCAGTCCAAAGGCACTGTTCCTGAGGTCCATGCTATATTGGAGAGACGTATCAGCCAAGACAGCCCCACAGTATCGAGGACGTTCAGTAACTCTGGGCAAATCTCATCCACTCCTGGGGTTTAGCCACTGCGTAGCTTTTTAACCAACTCAGAATTTCCACGAGCCAGCCAAGCCCAAAAAGGTTTTTGGGTTGCCACCATAACAGGCACAGACAAGCTTTTGAACACAGCTAAATGCAGCCACTTCCACAGTGGAAGTCTAGAACAGAGTCCACTCACACTCCATTGCCCCTTCCTTTTCAGGAACATCTATCAGAGGTGAGAGTTGAAATCTTTCCGGACAGAGTCTTCTGCCAGCCTTTCCCAGCACACCCTCACTATACGTTTGGGTTTACCAAGTCTGTCCGGCAATCAGATCCAACTCACCACCAGATGGTGACAGTGCAGTCCCTCCCTACCTGAGTGTCCAAAACATGTGGCCTCAGATCAGAGAACACGACCACAAAATCGATCATTGACCTTTGGCCAAGGTGCTCTGGTACATACAACAGTCAAAGTTTTTCTCTCTGCGAGCCAAAGCTACATATTTAAATATGACTAAACGCAGCTGTTGAAAAGATTCAGGGAGAACACACCAAATTCATTGCAGACACTGACCTAAAGTGAGGTTAAAATTTAGTATGACAGTGTGACAGTTTTCTTTAATATGTCTCAATTCCAGTGTGTGTTTGTATTTTCTTATATGTCAAACTGTGTATGTGATTTTAAAAAACTCTATGCCTCTTTTTTGCAGCAGCATCGTGTGGTTGGATCTATGCAGTTATATTCTGCAGAGAGAAAGGTTTCTCAGCCTATTGAAGGCCACGCAGCCGCATTTGGACAATACAAATTGGAGGGAAACACAAATCCTTGTACACTTTTCTGCTTTGCTGTCAGAAGTCAAGCTGGGGGCAAAGTGAGTATTTACATGATCTGTGTATTGATATTTTAAATGCACAAACAACATGGCTCATTCAAACACTTATGCATTAATGGTGTGCCTGTGTTTTACGTTCAGTTTATAATAAATGTTGTGTATCATGCATACTGCTTGGCCAACAACACCATTTCCAAAAAAGTTGTGAAGTACAGTTCAGTCTATTAATCACAAAGGGCAATTGATTTCCAACGTACACTGTCCTACACCTCACAATGGGCAAAATGAAATTAAAAACAGAATGCAATAATGTGCAAATCATTTAAAACATATATTTGAAAATAGTACAGTGTCAACATGTCAAATGCTAAAATTGAAAATGTTTGTTTTCTGAAAATTGTATACATATTTTGAATTTGATGTTAGTGTCAAGATCGCGGAGCGGACTGACGGAGGCGGATGCACTCGCTAAAACACAGCAAACTTTATTTTTAACAAAAGATCAATAACAAAACGGATACAGACAGAAACTTTAACAGAAAGGTACAGGGAGCTGACTGAGACTTAGACAAAGGGAGCTAAACAGGGCAAATGGGACAGACAGACTAAAAAGATAAACAAACTAACACTGGACAGAGAGCTAAACAGAGTATAAAACAGAAATCTAAACAGAGAACAATCCTAAATGAGGATAAGCAGAGACAGACAGACTAGGCAACACAATGACAGGAGACGAAACAAGAAGAGAGCAAAACCAAAGCGAGGGACAGATGAGACAAACAGACTAGGGAGTGAAACAACAACGAAAAACTGCAGAGGGAGACAGACAGACTAGAGTGAGTAACATGACAACTGAGAAACGAATGACCGACAAAAGGAGGACACTGATGAGGAGGAGGAACAAAGGCGGAACATGGGCGGAGACATGGACAATAAACAGAGCCATGTGCTAAGTGAGTGGCGGGGAAAACAGACACAATAGGTCAAGGGCAGGGCGTGACAGTTAGCAACAACTTTCAAATAATTTCAAAAAGGCAAAAAAAGAGAGAAAACCTGGAGGCACAACTCCCAAATAATTAGCTTAAACACTATATATAATTTCTACCAAATCAATATTGCAGCTTCTGAATGATTGTGGTGTTCCACGGAGGTGTATTAGGGAGAATGGAGCCTCTGTGGCTGCTACGGCGAGTCCTCTGCTGGTCTACTGGACTAAGCAACTTTTGAATCACGTGGTGGAGGGCTCTCGAGAGAAATGCATAACACCTTATGGGTATCTCATGGGTATTTACCTCGGTACTACAAAGATCTAGCTTTGTATTCCCGGTACAGACATTATATGAGAGAGAGAGAGAGAGAGAGAGAGAGAGAGATAATATTATTGGTGCCATCACAAATCATCCAATATGTAAAAAGCTTGTTAAATGTCTTTGTTTTTTAGCTACACATAATTGAAGTGGGTCAGCCTGCACCAGGCAACAAGCCATTTATCAAGAAAGCTGTAGATGTGTTCTTCCCTCCTGAAGCCCAGACCGATTTCCCTGTGGCCATGCAGGTAACCTCCACCTGACAAAGTGAATATGACAGTCAGTTAGCACTGGCAGCTTACATAGTTTGAACAATGCAGTTGCAAGGCAAGTGTTTCTCAAAAACATTGTTGGAATTATCAAGGAAATTACTTTGGTAACTTGCATAGCATGAACCATCATTAAACCACACAGGTGTTTCTTAAAAACATACAGAGTGGTTAAGTGTAGTTGAAAGAACAGTTTTCTTTCTTAACAGACATTATATATATATATATATATATATATATATATATATATATATATATGTGTGTGTGTGTGTGTGTGTGAGACACATTGTCTCTTCAATTTCTCTCTCCCTCTCTGTCCCCACTCCCCCTCCTCTTCTTTCACAGATTGGTGCAAAACATGGTGTGATCTACCTCATAACGAAGTATGGCTACTTTCACATGTATGATCTGGAGTCAGGAGTGTGTATTTATATGAACCGCATCAGTGCAGAAACAATCTTTGTCACAGCTGCTCATGAAAGCACATCTGGAATAATTGGAGTGAACAAGAAGGGACAGGTGTGAGGGTCAAAGATACACCTGCATTTTCACAAACATGAACAACTGGGGGGCCTCATTTGTTCTATGATACATCGGTGTCCCCAAAATGCAATGATAATACTTGTTTGTGTCAATTACTGCCTTATTGCAATAGGGCAAAACCTTAGATGCTCACTTAATAAATGAACATGGGCCACAGCCGAATAAACCATGAAGTGTCTGCTGACTACATAAGATTCACACAAATTCAGGATAATTTTATCCCATATTTTCAGACATGGGTAGACCACAACAAACTGTTGGTGTATCCTCATGATCTCCAAAGTGATGTACTAATGCACTGAAAATTGATATAATAATTTTATAACATATCCCTCCAAATATTATTCAGTTGGAAAAAAAATATTTAATTTTGAGTGCAAAATAAAAATTTTAAATGTATTTAAATCTATTGTTCAGCTTAAGACTAATGCCAGAATAGGAATTCTGTGTAGCTGTATCCTAGTGCTACAACATTTAATTTATGCAATAAATAATTCTGTATTATTTTTCTTATTTAAGATGTGCTACAGTACTCTCAGCCAAAGCAGTCAGTGGGGTGTGGCTTATCTAAAATTATTGGAATATAAATTATATTACAAAGACATTTGAAAATATTATATACCATTTATATGAGTTAAAAATAATAAAGGAGGCAGATAATGAAAAAGATCATAAAACTGGTTGAAATGGCAGTCCACTGCATGTTATGAAAAAAAGTACAGAGATTTATGGCTGATTGCTTCTCTCTATTCTTGAATGCTTATATCACCTGTTAATGTATTTGAACTTCAATATGGAATTTATACCTTATTAACTATAGCCTCTTGAATTTGTGGTACTAGTTGTGTCAGAGTTTTGCAAAATAACACAAAATCACCTGCTCACATTGTCAGCATGTGTATTGTGTATTCATCCTCAGGTTCTATCAGTGTGTGTTGAAGAAGAGAACATAGTGAACTATACTACTAATGTGCTGCAGAATCCAGAACTAGGCCTCAGAATGGCAGTACGCAATGATCTACCTGGAGCTGAAGAACTCTTCACATGCAAGTTTAACACACTCTTTGCACAAGGCAACTATGCAGAGGCTGCCAAAATTGCTGCTTCTTCACCTAAGGTAAAAAAGAATTACACATACACGCATAAGCAGAATAATGAAATTCTCAATTCAAGATATTTGCTAGGTTGTGCACAAATAATGCTTGGAGAATATTCTGTGTTGAAATGTACAATAAAATGTAATTAAATTAAGAGCATAGAATTAGCATGTACTCTTACATAGCCGTTTTATCATGGAGCAAAGAGGAAAAAAAAAATATAAAACACTTGGGGTAGATTCATAGGTCCCCACCAATGTCAAGAGCAAATCTATACCATTGAATGAAACTAACCATGTTCATGAGCATGTTGTTTAGACAAAAAAATTAACTAATAAAGAAGGCAAAATAAAGCTGTGCACATAAACTTTTGTGCCATTTTGGTTTGTTTGGATATCAAAATAAATACATTTCTAAACATAACCTAAAATGTAACGTGTGGAGAATGTAGACGCGTTTCCCCATGGTTCCAAGTACATATACCTGCAGACACCAGCAAATGGGAGGGACATACACAGCAAATGTGTAGATACACACAGTGGGCACATGCAAGTGGGAGGTCTAATGTCACCAATTAATGCAAATATAAGAAAGCGGCTTGTAATCCCGCTATTACTATGACAATATTTCCATTTAGTTTATTTAGTTAAGTTGTTAAGCTACTGTTTATGTTGCCAGTGGCACACTTTGATATGAAAAAAAAAAGAATTAAGTCTCCAAATGCACCATTCGTCCTCTAGTTATTATATAGTTTACAATATCAAGAATCTCAAGGCTCCTAATTTCTGGATATATTTTGGTAAATTTGCTAAGAGAATAATAGCAGACTAACTTTAATGTGCCTCATTTAGGTTTTATTATTGGAATTTGGGTTGAATACCCTGCATGTGCTCTGTGCAGGTTTAGAATTACTAACTGTAATCCTTGTGTTACTGCACAGTTTATTTTTGTATTAAAAGTTCAGTAAAAAAGGAACACCACGGGGCCATATTATTGGTGTTGTAGTGGATTACTCAGTTTAGCAGTGTGCAAAAACTGAACAGTGCAGTATCTATATGCTCACTTCCAAATCACACACACTACCATATCAGTGCTGTGCTGTGAATGGCCCATTACAAAGACGAATATCAAGAGCAGTTTCTTTCCATTAATGAACATTGTAGAAACAGGGCTAATAATTGCACAGTAATAGACCTGCAGCAGTCAGCAAACTTGCCATAACCACTTAGTCATAGTGAATGTATATGACAATATAACCAGTGCATGTAGTTACACGGTAAATGATAAATTAACAACTCACTGTTCTTTAATCTTTTTATGATGTATTTGTTATTAAATGTAAATCATCCTAGAGAATATAACAGTGTCAACACATAAAATGTCAATATATTTCATGTTGTTGCTAAGTACTTATTATGTTTTACTCTTAGCATAAAGTTGAATGCACATATTTTGGTTTGGTATCAGAATCTGGTCCTGGTCTAGAATCCGTTCAAGAATTACTTGAATCAGGTGTGTTAGAACATGTTTGTAGACAGTCTTTCTTATGAAGGCATTTGTCTGCTTTGATTTGCAACTTTTCCTGGCGCAGACACACACACACAGCTTGTCTAGTCCCTTTAGAGTAGGGTTTCTCTTCTTAGAAAGGAGAAGAAAAAGAGAATTGCATACTTAAAATGCAGGCACTTGGCCATAATAGCATGGTAGCAGTAGCAGGATGACATCGCAGTGATCAGATAATCGAAGCTTAGTGCTTGTAATCTTTTAGCACATTTTAGTTTCTGTGATTGAACTGAAATTAATTATATATGTTTTAAGTGCATTTACACTTTCTGGTTATACTTATATTATCTGGTTATAATTATATTACTGACTTATCTTAGCGTACATAAAAATTACCTACCTTACTACCTAATTTTTGTTGACCTTAATATCTCTCATTGTGTTTACTTGTGTGCTTATTTACATAACAATGAACACCACCTATATTTAGCCACTTGCTCCGTTCTGTTCACTGGTTTTCTCTGGTCTCTCTATTCTGGAGCCATTTTGTGAATTTGTTTAAAAACTGTGGTTTTGTTTTATTTCTTTAGTGTATTAATATTTTAAATATTCCAATTTCAGTGTCTGAATATTCTTAATAACTACTTTTTGCAAAAAGTCCATTGCCATTTAAAAATGGTGACAAAATGGTTTTTATATGATAATAATTATTTCTGGGATAATATATTGTCATGCACACAAAAACAGCTACTACGACAGGCCTTAGAATGGGAACTTCTGAAGCAGAGAAAATTAATGTATTGGCACCATGCCTAGTGCCAGTCGTGGGCTAGAGGGTTATAAAATTGTTGCAAAAAGACAAAGAAGCCAATACAAATTTATTTTCAGTGAAAATCCTCAATTTCCTCCGATGGGAGGCAAATCGAACGTTGGCAAAATGGGTGTCAGCAATGCACGCTTGCTGTGTAAGGAGGACTTTGTCTACATTGTGGGATATCCTAAAAGATTGTATTAGGGGAGCTAATTTCATATTCACATCATGAAAAACAACAAAAGAGGGGGTTTGGAATTATGATTTTAGTGTATAAAATTAGACAACGACTATGCCCTATCGCCCTATGTGTCTGTGTGTGTGTGTGTGTGTGTGTCTGTATGTCTGTGTGTGTGTGTGTGTGTGTGTGTGTGTGTGTATAAAATACACTTCCATATGTAAAACTGACTGATATGTCTTCTTCCACATTTTGTGGCCACTTCAGATACACAAATAAATGTGCAAATACAATTAACTTTTTTATAATCTGTTACTTCAAAAGCTGTTTAAAGTGTGAATTATATTTTGTTGATGTGTTTGTTTGTTTAAAATGATATTTTGAGTTACAAATTTTGCCATTATTTAGTGTTCATTAGATAAAGATTTCAAAATAGAATTCAGTTTTAGTTATAAATGCCAAATAGTAGATTCAAAAGTAGAAATAGCAGCCTTTTTACCTTCACATACAGGGTTAAGCCAAGTTTGAATTGTCAGTTGTTAGACTCGGTATACACTGATTATTGTGAAAGCAATCAGTATTAATTGTTAAAGCATGTTAATTTTGAAAACAACTTAAAATGTCTCTGCTTCTACCTTCCTCTCTGTCTTTCTCCTTCTCTTGCTTTTCTTTTTCTCTCTACGTTTGTCAGGGTGTCCTGAGAACTGCAGAAACTATTACTAAATTTCAGTCAGCACCAGCTCAGCCAGGCCAGCCCTCACCATTGCTGCAGTATTTTGGCGTGTTGTTGGACAGAGGTCAGCTCAATAGACTTGAGTCAGTAGAACTATGCAGACCAGTGCTGCAGCAGGGACGAATTCAGCTCCTCGAGAAATGGCTGAAAGGCGAGAAGGTACTCCAGCTTTTCAAGAATGAACTCTGACTTAGTAATCTTGAATTGTTTTTAAATAAAGTATTGCTGTGTAGAGAAATTATTGTTTCAGTTTGGATGTACATAAAAACATGCAGTAAATATGAGGTGTGTGAACGTTTAACAGAATTTAATGATTAAAATAATTTCACTGTATTACTGCTAAAAAGAGATTAACCTTAATGTCATGTTAATATATAAACATAGTTTGCTTACTTATTAGTTGGTGGACTACAATTTATTTCTATAGGCATAGGTCTGTGACTTTTTTCCATGTGATTTTGCATAATTAAAAAATACATTTCTGATGTAAACTTGCAGCTGGAATGCTCTGAGGAGTTAGGGGACTTGGTAAAAGCGACAGACCCTACACTTGCGCTCAGCGTCTACCTCCGAGCTAACATTCCAGCCAAGGTCATTCAGTGCTTTGCAGAGACCAAACAATACCAGAAAATAATTCTGTATGCTAAAAAGGTATCTGGTTCTTTCAGTCTACATGTATGGACATCTCCTGAACTCTACGTTTTTTTAAATGTATGTTTGTCTTTATACATCTGTTTAACTTTGCTTTGTTTAGATGGGGTACACTCCAGATTGGATTATGCTTTTGAGGAGTGTGATGCACTCTGGATCTGAACAGGGACTGCAGTTTGCACATTTGCTTGTTCAAGATAAGGAACCTCTCGTTGACATTAACCAGGTAAATATTCAAATATTTAAGAATTAAATATAACCAATATTCAAAATATTTGATTTTCAACACCTGTCCCATATGTTTCTCTGTGGTTTTTTTTTTGTATCTTTGTGTGTGTGTGTGTGTGTGTGTGTGTGTGTTTTAGGTCATGGATGTGTTAATGGAGGGTAACTTGGTACAGCAGTGTACTTCCTTCCTTTTGGATGCTCTAAAGGGCAACAAACCAGAAGAGGGGCATCTACAGACACGCCTTCTAGAAATTAACCTTATTCATGCTCCTCAGGTCATCGCCAAAATTTGTTTACGTGTTAACCATAACCATATATTAAATCATTTCTACAATACTTTCTAAAATGTTCTGCTTACCATGTATTGTAGCACATTTTTACTATGTGTGTATGTGTGTGTGTTTTAGGTAGCAGAAGCTATTTTGTGTAATCAGATGTTCACCCAGTATGACCGGGTCCACATTGCTCAGCTGTGTGAAAAAGCAGGCTTGCTGCAACAGGCACTGGAGCATTTCACCGACCTGTATGACATCAAACGAGCCATTGTGCATACGCACTTGCTCAACCCAGAGGTACATATATATATATATATCATTGCTGTCCAATGAAAAACATGTATCTCCATTTTTTATCATCATTTGAACACAGCAGCTGTCCTTTACATTGTGTACATTTATGATGAATGGACCAATATAAATGGTCCAATATTACTTGAAATAAAATAATTTACATTGTCTTCCATTGAACGATTACTGGATTAGGAACACTAATCTACCTTGTATCTACAGTCATTTTCCATTTTAATAACTCCATTGACCATACAGGAACACTTTGTAATTCTACAATTATAGACTGTAGACCACCTGTTTGTCTGCATACTCTCTTATCCCAATTTTGCCCTGCTTTTCAATGGTCAAGTCCAGCACAGAGTATGTATGATTTGGGTGATGGATCATGCTCAGTGCTGCAGTGACACTGAGGTGATGGTGGTTTATTAGTGTGTGTTGCACTGATAGGAGTGGATTAGACAGCTTCTCAAGTTTTTAAACACTGTGACTACTTACTGTCCACTCTGTTTGCCACACTTGCCTTATTGTTTCACCTTGTAGATGTAAACTCAGAGAGTAGCTCATCTGCTGCTGCACAGTTTGTGTTGCTTATCTTTTACACTGGTCACAGGAAGCCACCGACAGGACACTGTTGGCTGAATATTTTTGGTTAGTGGATTGTTCCCAGTCTAGCAGTGACACTGCTAGACACAGTGTTTAAAAACTCTAGCAGCCCTACTGTGTCTGATCCACTCATACCAGCACATATCACACTAACACACCACCACACCATCAGTGTCACTGCAGCGCTGAGAATGATGATGGTCCTGTGTGTCCTGACTGTTAAGGAAAAAGATGAAATTGTAATAAGAAGTTATGCAGAAAACAGGTGGACTACAGTCTGTAATTTGTAGAACTACAAAGCGCTCATGTATGGTCACTGGAGCTGATAAAATGGACCATAAATGTAGATACATGGTAGGTGTTCCTAATTCAATGATCATGTGTGTGTGTGTGTGTGTGTGTGTGTGTGTTTATTTTTTTTATTTTAAGTAGGGAAATAAAATTCAAAAATAATAATTATGGACCCGGTCTCCTCCTATTTGTCTCAGTGGTTGGTGAACTTCTTTGGCTCTCTGTCAGTGGGGGATTCAGTTGAGTGTCTGAGGGCCATGTTAGCTGCTAACCTCAGACTGAACCTTCAGTTGACTGTACAAGTGGCCTCCAAGTATCATGAACAGCTGGGCATTGATACGCTGGCTGAGCTGTTTGAGTCATTCAAAAGCTACGAGGGTAAGAGAACCATAGTCTTGTGATAAATGGTGGTTCTGTTTATATATGAGATTTATTAATAAATCTTAAAAGCAGTTAAATTTACATAGCCTTCCAGATAAATTTTGGAAACTCTTCAGAGGTTTGTTCTTTTGAAGACATTAAAATTTGAAACCAAACCAAATATGAGACAGTTTCTGAGATGATTTGCTGCCTCTGATCTCTACTTTAGTGTTCACATCAGTGCAGTTATGTACTGAACATCATATGAAAAATGTGAGATTTCTTGATAAACACATCTTAAGAAACCCATACACACTTTTGTATTTGTCTTCTTTTCCAAAAAAGACCAGAACCAAAAATGGTAACATATAATCTCAATCCTTAATCCTAACATTGGCACCCAGTATGTTCTAGAATTGAATACAAAATGTTATTATTGGTCTTAAAATCATTGAATGACCCTTATATTCATCTGACATGCAACCAACTCAAAAGAACCCTGGTCATCCCATGAATTAACACCAAACATGGAGAACAAACTATAAGAAAGTGACCCAACATTACACATCTTTAAATTGAGATTTCAAAATAAATTAATAAATAAATCAAACTTTAGCTGTCTCTTCACACACTCTATTATTAAACTAAATTTAAATGCATTCCCTATTTTTTTAATGTAAATCTTTTTGAATTGTATTTGAGTAATACACATAAATATACATGTAAACTTATAAGAAAGCTTTAGTTTTTTATAGTTTTTGGCCCAGACATTATATAGTAATC
The DNA here is from genome assembly GCF_029633855.1 of Hoplias malabaricus. Lineage (NCBI taxonomy): Eukaryota > Metazoa > Chordata > Actinopteri > Characiformes > Erythrinidae > Hoplias > Hoplias malabaricus. The sequence goes on from NC_089813.1 coordinate 22,480,359, forward strand.
TGAATGAAAAGAAGTCCTCCTCACAAACTTTTTGGATTCCCTGTGATATTTCTGCATACACAATCAAAAAACATGTCGATTGCTAAGGACTATTAATGAATTGTTTAATCACACAAACAATAAATTGCAATCATTTTGTGAAATGTCTTTATATTTGTATTTTTGCCTTTAGTTTTTCATACACAGAAATATAGCTACAAGGTATAAGTATATGTTACAACATGTTTGTGTGAAAAAAGCACTGATAAATTATGTTATTACATTAATAAAAAGATAGTTCTTTTAATATTTCTATTTTCCGTCATGCAATTGCACTTTTACTCTTTCTCTCGCTCTCTCTCTCTCACTCTCACACTCGCGCACTCTATCTCTCTCTCTCTCTCTCTCTCACTCTCACACTCGCGCTCTCTCTCTCTCTCTCTCACACACACACACACGCACACACGCACATGCACACACGCACAGGTCTATTCTACTTCCTAGGCTCTATTGTGAACTTCAGTCAGGAACCTGAAGTGCACTTTAAGTATATCAATGCAGCGTGCAAGACTGGACAGATAAAAGAGGTGGAGCGGATCTGCAGAGAGAGCAGCTGCTATGATCCTGAGCGTGTCAAAAACTTCCTTAAGGTGAGAAAGTGTTGGTAATTATGTGTGCTTGTGTGTACTTTTACAAAGTAACATTTCATTAATGAATTTGTGTTTTTTTTTCTCATTGACAGGAGGCAAAGCTGACAGACCAGCTACCTTTAATCATAGTATGTGACCGCTTTGATTATGTACATGATCTCGTCCTGTACTTGTCTCGTAACAACCTGCAGAAATACATTGAGATTTATGTCCAGAAGGTTTGTATTTCATCCACTTACCATAATAACATCATATCTGTGCAAAGGGATCTGTCACAAATCTACAGATTAGATCTCTATAGTCTGTTGGATGCAGGTTATAAAGCGCATAATTGAATGTGTGTGTGTTTGCAGGTGAACCCCAGTCGACTTCCAGTAGTTGTAGGAGGTCTGTTGGACGTTGACTGTTCAGAAGATGTGATCAAGAACCTTATCTTTGCAGTGCCAGGGGACTTTAGCACAGACCTTCTAGTGGAAGAGGTGGAGAAGAGAAACAGGTAATTCCCCTCAGAAAAGCTTGAAATTGGTCTGATGTGTTTATAAATCTCACAGACATGTAAATTACAGATGAGTTAACCCTCTGGAGTCAGTACTCCCACCAGCAGGATAAATCAGAACAAAAATGCTTATGCAACTCACCGAGTTATTGTCCTAGAAACGTAATAAACATACCCTCAGAAATCTTAAAGGGTCTACTTTTCAAATATATGGTTCAAAAGAAATGTGTTTTTAACTTTTTGTTATAGAAAGATAAGTAACAAGAGGCATGTCTCTCTCTGAGACTCAGACTGTTCACATCAGACTCTTGATGGCCCACCCATTCATATTCATATGATAATTGCATGTTAATCCATCTGCTCTTATTGGAGGATTATGATGCACGAAAACGCTCATTTTAGTCATATAAACAAAAACGCATGGCTGTGTTTTCACACTGAGCGCCGAGCTCCAAGATGGCGCAGTGACGCTTTTCATCTGCCTGAGGAGGATCGGCTTCACTTTGTGATGAGTAAGTGAAATATATTTGACTCGTTTTTCTGCAGCATGTTTGGCCCTGGTTAGCTTTGACTATGCTAGTTCAGTACTATATTCCAGTGACAGAATTTGTGAAGCTGACTGAATGTAATTGTGCAGAACTCTGATAGAGTGGATGATAGCTGATAGAGGGAAAAAAATTATTGTAGTAAAGTTTGGATGCTCTCTGTTCTTTCAAGCAGTCACCTGAATCTCATATTCATGGCTTTGTTGCTCCAAAACTGTTGCTAAATAACTAAAATACTACCATTTACGAACAAATGATTCAGTTCTGGGTGGGTGCTAATGAGCCATTATCTTTGACAGTGGGGAGGGCATTTCTCACCCGTGTTTTACATCTATCTCCTAGTTTATGTGTGAGCCACAGAAACTAATTAAAATATCAGAAAGCTGTAAAAAATTAATATATATCCGACACTCATATCTACAAATTTCAGAGCTCAAAAGAAAACTTCATAAATGTTCGCAATTTGTTTTTTCAATATATATGTGCACCTTTGAAAATAGATTTTTTGTGAAGTACATGTTTAGAGTTAAATTAAACAAAAAAACTGATGTATGACATACATACATCTCTCAAATTATTTTTGCTGGGTTTGTGCAGAATATTAGCGTGTATAGCTTTTGGGGAAAAAACTTATTAGGTAGGTGAAAATATCAAGGCATGTCAGATCACCTCAGACATGGCTGAAAGACCTCAGACTCCAGAAGTTTAAACTTCAGCCATGTACAAACAGCAGTTCTTTCTTTCCCTCACACATGCCATTCCACCTTAAAATATGCAATCATAGACATTAAGCTCTTCCTGAGGGATCCAAAGGCATTGCCAAACCACCAGGGAGTTATAATCATTCCATTCTCTCGTTCCTGAGATATATTATACAAAATTAACTGCCATTAATACACAAACCACCACATTGACCCTATTGTGGTCTGTTGACCCTAAGTTGTCTGGTATCAAATACCATTATGAGCAACCATGTGTTCTAAAATGATTTTAATTATAAAAAACCATGATAAGCACAAAAGTCAAACAACATCCCACCACCACCTACTAAGACAAACCCAAGTTGTTTGGTCAACAGATAGGGACTTGTGAGTACCCTCACTCACATGGTGCCTCTCACCCTGAGCAACTTCTTACCATTAAAATGAACCTGTCTTATCAATGATTTTTAATTCAAGCCCACACTGAATGTAGAATTAATTACTACAACATTTAATTGGTATAACTCAACTTCCAGCACCAGCTTCTGCTCCTACCTCCCCAGCGGTCATTGCACTGCACCCTACTCTGGACCTTGTGAGTGGTCGTCCAATGTGATCCTCTCAGGTTGCCTTTTTGACTTGAACCCAACCAGGATACTTGAGCTGCCTGGCTTCCAATTTTGCGCCTGCAATCAGTAATCAAGCCTGGCACATGTTGCATAACTTTATATATTCATCACTTCAGAGCACATTGTTTGTATATAAATTTTGTAACTACTTATTTTGTCTACATTGTCTCTTTACCCATCTTGTCATCTTCCTGTGATGACTCTGCAGGCTAAAGCTGTTGTCTTCTTGGTTGGAGACTCGTGTGCAGGAGCGTAGCGAGGAGCCTGCTATACATAATGCTCTGGCTAAAATCTACATTGACAGCAACAACAACCCTGAGCGGTTCCTCCGGGAAAACTCATATTATGACAGCACTATTGTGGGTCGCTATTGTGAGAAAAGGGACCCACACCTAGCCTTCGTGGCCTATGAGAGAGGGCAGTGTGACCTGGAGCTCATCAAGGTGAAAGCCCTTTTCTTATTTTGCTGTGAGTTTGCTCATAGCTTATTGTGTATATATGATGCTGAAGTTAGCCCTTAAATGTCTAGAGATAAATTTAGATCAATGTAGACCAAGACTGGTCGTGGCTCATCATTTTGTGGCCAACTTTGTGAAAGAATTGTCTTTTGTCAGTCATGATTGATAAAATACTGGTCAATAAATTTCAATTAATTAGAATATCATCAGAATGTTCATTTATTTCAGTAATGCAAATACTTCTGTGAGGATTTTGCTGTGTTCTCCCCGTGTCCGCATGGGTTTCCTCCGGGTGCTCTGGTTTCTTCCCATGGTCTAAAAACACACGTTGGTAGGTGGATAGCTAACTCAAAAGTGTCCATAGGTGTGAGTGTGTGTCTCCCTGTGAAGTACTCCCCCTTCAGGGTGTGTTCCTACCTTGCGCCCAGTGATTCCAGGGAGGGCTCTGGACCCACCACAACCCTGAACTGGATAAGAGGTTACTTATATATATTACTTATTATAATTCATTAATTGTCTGTAACCGCTTATACAGCTAAGGGTCGTGGTGGGTCCAGAACCTACCCGGATCACTAGGACACACCCTGTAGGGGGCGCCAGTCCTTCACAGTGCAACAAACACACGCACATTCACTCACAGCTATGGACACATTTGTGTCGTCAATCCACCTACCAACGTGTGTTTTTGGACTGTGGGAGGAAACTGGAGCACCTGGAGGAAACCCACATGAACACCACCAAACAGGAATCCACCAAACTCGTCATAGTCACTTGAAGTGGGACTCAAACCCCCAGCCCCAGATCCCTGAAGCTATGTGACAGCGAAACTACCTGTTTTGCCAGGCTACATGAAGCCTAGTGTGAAGTTTCCAGTGATAGTTTGGGGAGCCATTTCATCTGCTGGCGTTGGTCCAATGTGTTATATCATGTCCATAGTCGCCACAGCGCCTGCTAGGAGATTTTAGAGCACTTTATGCTTCCCTCTGCTGACAAGCTTTATGGAGCTGCAGATTTCATTTTCCAGCAGGACTTGGCACCTGTCCACACTGCCAAAAGTACCAATACCTGGTTTAGTAACAACAGTATCAAGGTATTTGGTACTTGATTGGCCAGCAAACTCACCAGACCTAAACCCAATAAAGAAGCTATGGGCTATTGTCAAGAAGCAGATGAGAGACACCAGACCCAACAATGCAGAAGAGTCGAAGGGCGCTATCAAAGGCCTACAAGCTGAAGGCTGCTTTCATAACACCTCAGAAGTGCCACAGGCTGATCGCCTCTGTGCCACATTGCACTGATGCAGTTATTCATGCAAAAGGAGCCTGGACCAAGTATTGAATGCAAATATTGTACATATTTTTCAGTAGGTCAACTTTTCTGTTTTAAAAATAATTTTAAAATTGGCTTTATATAATATTCAAATTTTCTGAGATAATGACTTTGAGTTTTCATTGGCTGTATGCCATAATCATTAAAAAAATAAATGCTTGAAATAAATCACTTTTTGAATTGAATTACTGAAATATAATCACTTTTTGATGATATTCTAATTTATGGAGATGCACCTGTAGATGGATACAAAGAAAGAAATGATGAATCAGCCATTAAGAACTATAAAGACTTATCCATTCCCCCAGCTCGACTGACTATATAGGAGAAGTTCTACAATTACAGCCTGCATACATTATTTGCCCAATTTCTACCTTTTCTTCCATAATCAGGACCACCATGTGTGTGTTCTGGATATGAAGTACTGCATTTGTTTATATAATATGAACAATTTGAATGGCCACTATAAACATTGGAAATACTACCTTACAGTTTTGTCAGTTAAATAAATGTTTAAGAAAGTTTACAAATCCCATTCTGATGTTTACTTCATGGTACAAAAAACCTTTTCCTGCAACAGGGTTTTTACATTCAATTCACATCCATTCTGTTTGTTTCAGTGTCACAAAATGACAGAAAACATAACTCAAATATAGATTTATTTGTCTGTGTTTATTAATAAAATAACATGTTCTTTTGGTACTGATTGGAAGTTTGGAATATAAACTTCAGAGTTATGATTTTAGGGGGCTATGTTGATTATAGCCTTGCACCCAGTGAATTGGCTAAGTGGTTACAGACAATGAATAAATTAATGTTGATTATATCAAATTATAACATGCAATTTTATTGTTTGCAATAAACTTTTAAAACGTTACAGTGAACTTTTGTTAATGTGAAATGATTTATTTTCTTAAATAAGGGGATTTGTTTAATTGAGCTTTACCAACATTTTTGTAGGTATGCAATGAGAACTCCTTGTTTAAAAGTGAAGCACGGTATCTGGTTAGACGTAAGGATCCAGATCTGTGGGCTGTAGTGCTGGAGGAGACTAATCCCTACAGAAGACCACTTATCGACCAGGTCATACTCCATACAGCATACTGCCAGTGTTTTTAACATTTTAATTTGACATTTTCATGATGTAATACACAAATATGAAGTGTTAAGTGAATAGTAGCACATGTTTGTTTATTGCATTGTTGTGTTTGTATGTGTAGGTTGTCCAGACTGCACTGGCTGAAACACAAGACCCAGAGGAAGTGTCAGTAACAGTTAAAGCTTTCATGACTGCAGACCTGCCCAATGAGCTCATTGAACTCTTGGAGAAAATAGTGTTGGAAAACTCCATATTTAGTGAGCACAGGTCAGCTGTATAGAAGCACAATGCAGTTCCATAGATGAATTTTAAATGATGATTATCATGTTGATGATATTTCTTACTGACATTATATGACAAATGCCTGCATGTATGGTTTTGTTTGTAAAACAGAAATCTCCAGAACCTGTTAATTTTGACAGCCATTAAAGCAGACCGTACACGAGTAATGGAGTATATAAACCGGCTGGACAACTACGATGCTCCAGACATTGCTAATATTGCTATCAGCCATGAACTCTATGAAGAAGCTTTCTCCATCTTTGAAAAGTTTGATGTAAACACTTCTGCCATTCAGGTAAACACACACTACTGCAGCTTTACATTTACGAATGGTAAAAAAACAGAATAGAAGCTGAATTTTAAAAATATTGAAAGGCAAATTAAAAAAACATAACAGTAAAAATATATCCAGGTGTACTTCTCTATTATTTTTAGGTACTCATTGAACACGTCGACAATCTAGATCGAGCATATGAATTTGCAGAGCACTGTGGGGAGGGGCCTGTGTGGAGTCAACTGGCCAAAGCTCAGCTGCAGAAGAACATGGTGAAGGAAGCTATTGATTCATATGTCAGGGCAGACGAACCTTCTGCTTACATGGAAGTGGTGGATGCTGCGAGCAGAAACAGTACGACCATTTAGTCTTTGTATTTCCTCTCAGAGACACTGGCTGACAAGGGTGTAGGTTAAGTCTCAACTTTGGTAGTGATACAACAACCACTTTGGTACCTTACACACACCCCTTAAAAAATAAAAACAAAGTATGAAAACATCTCTAAATGTCTAAGGATAATTCAACTAGGAAGTTAAAATATTAATAAATAACCTTAAAAGAAGTCTATTAAATAGTGACCATGTTTTATAATTTTGGTCCCATTTTTTTGAGGAGAATTATAATTAATGAGTGAACATTATTAAACAAACTTCTTCTGATGTAAGTTTTTTTTTTTTTTTAAATAAACTAATGACCAGATTTTTTTTCTCTGAGATTCTATTTACTGAACTTAAACGATAATGCATCCTTAAAATTAAAAATTATAATGTATAATTAGGAGTCTGAAACCCTAAAAATACACTTGTTTCCTCAGCCTGTTCTATATCTTTAGCCTTCTGCATTGTTTCTCAGATGACAGAAGCCAGGATTAGCATGCTTGATAACAATTGAATTATATGTGGGGCGGCACGTATAAAGCCAGGTAGTGTTGCAGTCATACAGCTCCAGGGACCTGGAGGTTGTGTGTTCGATTCCCGTTCTGGGTGAGGAGTTGTGTTCTCCCTGTGTCCATGTGGGTTTCCTCCAGGTGCTCTGGTTTCCTCCCACAGTCCCACAGGTAGGTGGATTGGCGACTCAAAAGTGTCCGTAGGTGTGAGTGAATGTGTGTGTCTGTGTTACCCTGTGAAGGACTGGTGCCCCCTCCAGGGTGTATTCCTGCCTTGCGCCCAATGATTCCAGGTAGGGTCTGGACCCACCGTGACCCTGAATTGGATAAGCGGTTACAGATAATGAATGAATTATACGTCAATTAATATTTTTCACAGAGTAAGGACTGGTGAGGTTAGCTAGTTAGTAGGTTTTCATTTTAAAATGAAGTGTCTCCTGGCTAATTAGTTTACCTCTGTGTCTGGCAGTAATACAGTATTTTCACGTCATGACTAAGGTTACGTTTTTTACCAACAAACTGAAGTAGAGGGAAGTCTCAAAATAAAAATATAAAATTAGTCCAGTTCATTAGTATTCATTAGCATTCAACGAAGAAACAAAATGTAAATTCCATAAACCTGACCTGACAATGTTTGTTGCCCATTATGTAAAGTTAAACCATAATTAAAGCATTTCTTCTGTTTATTGGGCTGTATTTTTCAATGTAAAATCTAATTCAAATGTAAATGCTTACATTGAAAAATATTTCAGAGCCAATACTAAGACTGGACAAGCAAGCTACTGGAACATGGAAATGGCTGATATATGATTCTCTTCGTCTGTTGGTCTGTTTACATTGTTCCACCCTCTTCTTTAAGGGTCACTACTACAGGAGACTACATATTATTTTGGTGGTGGTAGTGTGTGTTGCACTGGTGCAAGTGGATCAGACAGATTTTTAAATTCCATTCACTGTCCACTATTAGACACCCACAGTTTATTGGTACTCTTTGTATATGCAAAGTCAGAAACAGTAGCTCATCTGTGGCTGCAGTTTTGTTGGTTGTTCTCTAATGCTTTATCCATTAGTCACAGGATGCTGTTGGCTGTATATTTTTGGATTGTGGACAGTTCATAGTCCAGCAGTGACACTGAGGGTTTTAAAAACTTCACCGCCCAAGTAATACCTGATCCCTTGTGGTCATGTGGGGTCCCGACTATTGAAGAGCTGGGTGAAAAGGACAAACAATGTATGCTACAAATAGACTACAGTCTGTAATTGCGGAATTACAAAGTGCTGCTCTATGGACAGTGGAACTGAGAAAATGAACAGTGAGTTTAGAAACAAGGAGGTGATAATAATAATGTGATATGACTGTGTTATATTGAAATTATAAATAATATACATAATTAAGAGATGGTCTTCTCTGTGTGAAACATCTTGATGTTTCTCTTCACAGTATTTTGTAAATATTTAATCATTACAAATAATCCTGTAAATAATATTATTACATTTATGTTTCTTTTCTGAATTTGTGCCTTTAGATTTAAATATGCAGGTTTCTTTCAAGTGTAACATTTAAAATATATTATTAACTCTTGTTAAGTTTCCTTTGTTGAGTTATTTATTTAGATCAGTTAAAGGTGATTTTACGATTTTACGATTTTAATAAAAAAAACAAAACACTATAAAATTCAGAGGATGTTTCCTCATCATTTGGTAGCTTCCAGTCTGAATGTGTGCCTGAAACTAATGTGTTTACGAAGCCTCTGTGTCAGTAAATGGGTAAAAAACAAGCTGTTTCGATCCATATGCTAGGCTTTCTCTTTGTCTCTTCTAATGGCAGAACAAAGACATCTGGAGTTTTCAGACAATGGAGAGAACTCCAAATGTTCCTCACGATCCTGGCTGTCCCCTTTATGTTTCTGTTCTATTAAATTTTATTAAAAGCACTTTAGACACACTTTTTACCCACAATCTGAAAGAAATTTAATAAAAAGAACTAGACAAATAAGACTAAAAACTAGACATCCAGGTAGATATTTTGAAAAACTGACTGTTCAGGTGAAGACCGGATGGGTGGAAAGTTTGTTTATGTCATCATCCTATAAATAGCCCCCTTTTTTCAGTGAATCAAATGCAAGTATGCTTAAACATTGTCTTGAGGATAGCGCATCTGGGAGGATGGCACATCTGGGAGGATATCTATCTGCTGCAAAGATAATTAGTTTGCTCAAATGTTGGTAGGGACAGTTCTTTCAACCCAAAATATTGTCCCAACTGTCCTTATGCAAACCTATGCCCATACTGAATTAGATCTGTCAGCGCAAAGGTTCTTGATTCTGTTCTGCCATTTGCACATTTGACATTTTGCTCCATTGTTCCATGACATTTTGTATAATTGCTGTTTATTTGCATCAGATAAATATATGAATGTTTTTTTTCCATTAGATAACTGGGAGGATCTGGTGAGGTATTTGCAGATGGCACGAAAGAAAGCACGAGAGTCCTATGTGGAAACAGAGCTCCTCTTTGCCCTTGCTAAGAGTAATCGCCTCACTGAGCTGGATGAGTTTGTCAGTTGCCCCAACAATGCTCATATACAACAGGTACAAAACACTAAAAGGCATGTTTACATAAATACAGAATCATATATATATATATAAAAATCCTGTTTTCCCTTAACTTATAAATTCATCATTGTACATATAAAAGGATTTGTGTAATTAGTATTTAATATTTGGAGCTCTACTCTTCCTTAGCACAGATGGTGGACCAGGCTGAAAGCATACATTCGCTGCCTTCTCTGCTTCTATTTCTTTCCTAATTGTTGCATATGTATTTCCTGTGTCTGTTCTGTCTGAAGGTTGGAGACCGATGTTACGAGGAGGGTATGTTTGAAGCAGCGAGGCTACTCTTCAATAACATTTCTAATTTAGCACGTCTAGCATCCACACTCGTTCACCTTGGAGAGTATCAAGCAGCAGTGGACAGTGCCCGCAAAGCCAGCTCCACAGGCACATGGAAAGAGGTGGGTAATTTATTAAATGCAAAAATAAATGGCTTCAGCAATTTTTATACTTGCAGTAGGTTTCATTTTAGCTTTTATCTTACCATTTTGTATGTATGTGTGTATGTGAATCTGCGTGTGTGTATGTTACAGGTGTGCTTTGCTTGTGTAGATGCAGGAGAGTTCCGATTGTCTCAGATTTGTGGCTTGCACATTGTAATACATGCTGATGAGCTAGAAGAGCTTATCAGTTATTATCAGGTACAACATACTCAATGTTGCGCTTTTAAATCAATTCACAAAAAGTGAATATAAGTGTTTTGCTGAATAATACTATATAAAGGAATAGTTTTTCATGTATAGTGTTGTAGTCATTCCTTGTGTTTTTATGTGTGTATATCTTGTTAGGAACGAGGTTACTTTGAGGAGCTGATTGTGCTGTTGGAGGCTGCATTAGGTCTGGAGCGTGCTCATATGGGTATGTTCACAGAGCTGGCAATCCTCTACTCCAATTATAAACCACAGAAGATGAGAGAACATCTAGAGCTTTTTTGGTCTAGGGTCAACATCCCTAAGGTAAGAATGCTGGACTGTGGGCTATGTAAATGCAATAGAATTTTCAATTAATGTATGATTTTGTTTCAGTTTTGGATTTTAATGTTTAATTTTATTATTATTATTAATTCTTTCAGAAAAATATTCATTTTAATTTCACACTTTGATTTAATATTTTATATTTAAATTTTATTTTTTTTTACTTACAGTTTTGTATTCAGATATTATATTTAAAATTTTACATTCTCTCTTTTAGATCTGTTTTTCACTTTAGGTCGGGTGCATGACATGAGGAAATGCTTATCAAAATGAGTAAATTGTTTATCAGAAATATTAATTATTATAAACATTAATTATTTATCAGAAATATAAACACCAATAATTTAATCAAAATGTTTTTATTTAAATTGAAAACATTCTGGGTAAAGGGGCTTCTGTCGTCATGGGGCTTGGCAGCAGAAACTGGTTCTTGGCACATGGAATGTAACTTCATTGGAGGGAAGGAATTGTACAGGGAGAGAGGCGCCGGACAGGTGTGGGTATACTCTCAAGTCCCTGGCTGACAGCTATACAATTGGAGTTTGTCCCCAGTAAACGAGCGGGTCGTCTTAATGCAGCTTCTGCTTGCAGAGAGAAAAACTTTGACATTTGTGTGTGCATATGCACCAAACAGTAGCTCAGAGTATTCTGCCTTGTTGGAGGTAGTAAGTGGAGTTCTGGAGAAGAATTTATACATTGACTCTATTGTTTTGCTGGGGGATTTCAATGCTCACATTGGCAATGACTGGGAAACCTGAAGAGGAGTGATTGGGAGGAATGGCCTAGCTGATCTGAACCTGTGCAGTGTGATGTTATTGTACTTCTGTGTCAGACATGGTTTGTCCATAACAAACATGATGTTCAAACACAAGGTTGCTCATAAGTGTACATGGTACCAGAGTATCTTGGCCCAAATGTCAATGATCGATCTTGTGGTCATGTCCTCTGATCTGAGGCCATATGTTTTGGACACTTGGGTAAAGAGACAGGCTGAGCTGTCAACCGATCGCCATCTGGTGGTGAGTTGGATCCGATGACAGGGAAAGCTTTTGAAAAGACCTGGTAGGCCCAAACATGTAAGTGAGGGTGTGCTGGGAAAACTGGCAGAGGAATTTTAGGAGAGATTTCTGCTCTCACCTCTGGGAGAACTTCTCACATGCCACAGGTAGTGGCATGGAGTCTGAATGAAGGGCATGGAGTCTGAATGGACACTATTCCAGACTTTCATTGTGGAAGTGGCTGCATACAGCTGTAGTCAAAAGCTGTTTTGTGCCTGTTATGATGACAACCCAAGAGCCTGATGGTGGACACCAGGTGTGAGGGAAGCTGTCTGCGGATGTCTGCATTCTGCGGATGTCTACCAGCAGGTGAAAAAGACTGCAGCTGTGGCAATTGTAGAAGCAAAATCCAGAGCATGGGAGGAGTTTTGAGAGGCCACTGGGCACCCCCAAAGAGGTTCTGGAATACAATAGGGCCAGATAGGTCTGAGGAGTCAGATTGAATTTCCTTGGCTGAAATCACTGAGGGTGTTAAAAAGCGTTGCGCAGTGGCAAAGCCCCAGGAGTGGATGAGATTTGCCCAAAGTTAATGAAGGTCCTTGATATTGTGGGGCTGTCTTGGCTGACATGCCTCTACAATATTGCACTGACCTCAGGAAAGGGGCATTTGGATTGGCAAATGGGGGGTGGTTGTTTTCATTTTTAAAAAAAGGGGACTGGAGAATATGTGTCAGTTATCGTTTTTCACAGGTGATTGACGGGGCATTGGAGTTTGCTTGATTTGAAGAAGTCGTATGACTGTATTCTCATAGAGATTCTGTGGGAGATGCTTTGTGAGTATGGGGTGTCAGGGTTCGTCCGTCGCTCTGGGGAGGGTGCACGCTCCAACAGTGACGCAATTATGCTGACATGCCCCTGCACACTGGCTCCGAAATCCATCCATTTCCACTAGCTATGTAGTGTACTGCCACCTGTCTTTTAAAGAGTACTGAACCAATGTTAGCCAACGTTAGTCAAATGCCTACACCGCTTGCTCAAGTTTGTGGTCGGTCTGCAGAGTACTGCTCGACACTCTAAAATGTGACTAAAACATAGCATTTATATCGCCCCGCTGGCCTGGGAATGCCTGGGTATTCCCCCAGGAGGAGCTGGTGGAAGTTGCGGGGGACAGAGATGCTTGGGCGTCTTTGCTTACCCTGTTGCCACCACGGCCCTGAATTGGATTAAGCAGAAAAGATGATGATGAAAACATACTGTTTCAGTTCCACAGTCCAGCATTCAGCATGTGCTTCATGAAAAGACTGAGATGTACCATTTGGACCACTGTGCTGGCAAAATCCACCATTCCTCTGGTCTGGTCATTCTTGAGGCCTCTTGGCATTTGCAGACCCACAGCAGCATAAGCCAAACTAATGGATGCAATGAAATTGGGGCCACCCTGCAATTGGCAGGCCATGACTCAAGAGCTGACTAATTTTCCTAAAGGTCCATGTATATTCCATGTAAATACACAAAGCCAGACTTCTTGTTTGGCAACAGGTCATAATAATATCTCTTTAACAGAAGCCAAGATCACACACACTTTGTGTAAGGCACACTAGGAGCAGTGTGGCAGCAAAGGGGAGAGCTCAGGTTGAAGGCCCACAGCAGCTGGAGGAAACATCGCTAACTGTACCATAGGAGGCAGAGTGCGGTGCGGTCGTTAGAGAAAATATAAGGACAAGGGTCCTCAGTGACACAAGCTGGAAAGTTAGAAGCTGGGAGCAGCACAGCTGCCGAGAGAAGAGGATGGAACCTAGGCCACAGCAGTACCTGGGACAGAGTGAGGGCTGAAAAATAGTTTGGAGCTCTATAGTCGGAAAGGAGAGTGATTGAGTCGATAGTATGTGGTATGAGAAAATGCCAGCTGCAAAGTTAGGGTTTGGAGCAGCGTAGTTGTGAGCAGAGGGAAGTAAGATCCAGCAGGAGAGAGTGCGAGCCACACAGTGTATGCAGGGCACTGCTTGTTTGTGAGAGGGATGGCATAGAGTAGAGGGTCCACAGCAGCTTCTGAGGAGAGAGCACGAGCTGCGAAGTTGGAGGCAGGGGCCGGTGCAGCCGCAAAGTGAGGGGTCAGGGCGAAGGTCTACAGCAGGAGAAAGGATGGGCTGTAAAGGAAGTGGCAGAGGAAGAGGGTGCAGTGAAACGCAAAGGAGAGGGGAGTAGGCTGAAGATCCACATCAGGTGAGTGGGTGGGCTGTAAAGGAAGTGGCGAGGTGTAAGACAGCTGCAAAGGGAAGGTGATTACGATGAATATCCACAGCAGCACCTGAAAAGAGTATGGGGAGGAATGCTGGAGAGTGGGAGCAGCACAGCAGCAGAGGGGAGGGGTTGGGACAATGGTCCACAGTAGCACCTGAAAAAAGAGCATGAGCTATAAGCTCAAGGGGAGGGGTTGGGACAATGGTCCACAGTAGCGCCTGAAAAAAGAGCATGAGCTATAAGCTCAAGGGTGGGAGAAGTGCAGCAGCAGAGGGGTCAGGATGAGGGTCGGCAGTAGCACATGAAAAGAGAATGTGAGTGTTGGAAAGTTAGAGGCTGGGTATGGCACGTCCACAAAGTGAAGGGTTTGAGATGAACATCCTTGGAAGCACACAAGCTGTTGAGTTAGACGGATGAGGGGAGAGTAGGATGATAAGATGAAAGTGAATCCTTGACGAGGAGAAGAGTGATGGGCAGGAGGCAGGACTACAGCAGCACCTGTGGAGGGGTGCAAGTTGGAAAGTTAGAGGCATGGAGCGGCAGCTGCCACAGGGGGAGAGGGTGGGATGATAAAAGAAGGGGTGGGATGATAAGATGAGAGCAAATTAGCAACAAGGAAGCCATGCAGTGAGGAGACTGCTTCGAGTGCCCAGAGTGCAGCTTCTGTGGAGGGGTGCAAGCCAGAAAGTTTAAGGAAAGTTTAAAGTTTATGGAGCAGCGGCTGTCGCAGGGGTAGAGGGTGGGATGATGAGTAGAGACAGAAAGAGAGAGGAGGAAAGTGGGATAGGAGAGGAGAGAATGAAAGGAGCAGACAGGGGCTGCGTCTAAATGGGTGCAATGCTGTCAATCAAGGTAGTGTTCAGAGGGAAGAAGGTGCCGATTCAGAATGAATCCTTAAACATGCTGCCTGCTTTCTGTTCCAGTATTTTCAAAATGCGACCATCTTGGCGAGCACTGTAGGTGAACTAGTACCCTGGTAATGTACATAAATATTGCAGATTCCAAGCCATTTTCTAATTCAGCTTAGCTAAATATATTTGTTTCAAAAGCAGCCCTCTAAGGCCCCCCCCCAGCCTTTGCTTTTATCCTCTTTTGGGGGGTTCAAGTCTTAATTACGGGGGGTCAGACCCCTCCTATTCTCCTCTAAACCCTTTAAAACCATTATGCCAGAACAGAAGAGAACAGCCCTCATTGGGTTTGAGGAAAACGTTGACCAACTACTGATCCACAGGAGATGGCTTGAATTATTATTACTGCACTGCAGACAATACAGTAGTATCATTTTCATGCAGACATATTTTTCTTAAGAAGTTTTGTTGCTGTTGTTGTTATTAGGTACTGCGTGCAGCTGAGCAGGCTCACCTGTGGGCAGATCTTGTTTTCCTGTATGACAAATACGAAGAGTATGAAAATGCCATCATCACAATGATTACACATCCAACAGACGCATGGAGAGATGCTTTCTTTAAAGAGATCATCAGCAAGGTGACAAATCACTTGCACAAATGACAAGATTAATGATATATGCCCTTATGCACTTTTTAATGACTCTGATTTGATCTTTACTTTTTTCTCTATACATTTTTCCTGCTTTAATACAGGTAGCAAATTTGGAATTGTATTACAAGTCATTGCAGTTCTATTTAGAGTATAAGCCAATGCTGCTCAGTGACCTACTAACTGTGCTAGCACCCAGACTGGACCACACTAGAGCAGTTAATTATTTCACCAAGGTAAGCGTGCACACATACACACTCATTTTTTTTACTCGTTTGTAATGTGCATATTAACCCTGAGTAGTCGCTGATCACTTGTGGTTGGTTCAAGAAGAGACGTGAAAACGAAAGGACGTTGAGCACTGCTGCCAATTTCAGGCCTTGAGCTCTATGAAGATATACAAAGTTGAAACAGATATCATAATTTTAGTGTGATTTACAAAATCATGCTCATGCTCGAGTGTAAGTGTGTAAATGGGGATGGAACAGGCACTGCATTTATTTTAATATCTTCATAATATTTCTTCTAATAAAGAAACTGAAATAAAAACGGTTGGCACCTAATGACTCTTAACTACAAGTTGAATACAGTTAGAGGGTGTGTGGGAGGGGCGAACTTGATGGAAGGGAGCGTGCAAAGAAGAGAGAGAGAGATGGCTAGAAAAAAAACTGAATATGGCCACGATATCTGGAGCTTACCCAGAATCACTGGGCGCAAAGCATGTACACACCCTGGAGGGGGTGCCACACTCCCAAATATGGACACTTTTAAGTAGCCAGTACTCCTACCAAGGTGTTTTTGAACTGTGGGAGAAAATCGGAAACCCACGCAGACACGGCGAGAACATACCAAACTCCTTAAAGTCACCAGCAGCGGGGCTTGAACCTACAACCCCAGAAACCTGGAGCTTTTGATTGTAAAAATTCAGTTGAAATTACACAGTCCAGCATATGCAGGCTGTCCTGTGCTTCATGAAAGGTTACAATTCTGAAATGTTGTACCATCCAAACTGGTGTGCTGACAACAGCCACCAGAACTCCAAAAAAGAGTTGATGGATCTTTTTGACAAGGTTTGGTCATGATCATAATACCAGGATTGTGTACATAAAGTTGCATAAGATATCTTTAATGAGTGTAATATTTTTAAATTATATTTGGTGGAATTGTTAAAATATTTAGTAAGCTCATTTGTATATATAAATAATAAAATTCATATTTTAACATAAATATGTAACTTTTTTCCTTCTGTAGGTTAATCAGCTTAGGTTGGTGAAGCCGTATCTAAAATCAATTCAGAGCCACAACAACAGAGCTGTGAATGAGGCTTTAAACAGCTTGCTAACAGAAGAGGAAGACTTTGAGGTACAAAAGGGGTTCAGAGGACACACACACACACACACACAGTTTCACATGAGATTTGATTTTGCTTTCAATAATCTAAAATATATGTAGGAAAATGTTTAATGTTTTAGCTTTTCTGCCCTATCTCCCCTCTGCTCTTTAGGGTCTGCGTGCCTCCATAGATGCCTATGACAACTTTGATTCTATCTGTCTGGCACAGAAGCTGGAGAAGCATGAGCTTATAGAATTCAGACGCATTGCTGCATACCTCTTCAAAATCAACCAGCGGTGGGATCAAAGCATCCAACTTTGCAAGAAAGACAAGTTGTACAAGGTTTTTTGCCTCAATTTGACATCAAATAACTAAGAATTAAGCCAAAAAATTAAGCCAGAGTGTCATAGTGGTAAGGTTGTATCCACTGTTTGGAAGTGTCTAGTTTTATTTGAGCAGATGCTTGTGTACCACCACCATTCACCCCGCTGCTGCCATTGTCAATCAAGACAGGTTAGACAATTGCACTGACAGCTTTACTGACAACTTTGAACTTTGAATCATGAACAAAAACCTTAATCCTCCACAGTCTTTATCCCATCACTCTGGGACAAGTTATAAAATTCACAAGGAAATTCACAAGGAATGTCTCTTAATGATCTGTGACGTGCTGAGGTATTTGTCACATTTGTCTCCATAGACACATGCTCTGGAATTTGTCTATGGAGTGTTGATGGATACCATGTGGAAATAATTTTAAATATAGCTCTGTTTACTCCTGTATTTTATATCATTTATATTTATATATTTGTATGATATGGTGGCGCAGCAGGTAGTGTCGCAATCACACAGCTCCAGGGGCCTGGAGGTTGTGGGTTTGATTCCCGCTCCGGGTGACTGTCTGTGAGGAGTTGGGGTGTTGTCCGCGTGGGTTTCCTCCGGGTGCTCCGGTTTCCTCCCACAGTCCAAAAACACACCTTGGTAGGTGGATTGGCGACTCGAAATTTTGTGTGTGTCTGTGTTGCCCTGTGAAGAACTGGCGCCCCCTCCAGGGTGTATTCCCGCCTTGCGCCCAATGATTCCAGGTAGGCTCTGGACCCACCGCAACCCTGAACTGGATAAGCGGTTACAGATAATGAATGAATGAATGTTTGTATGATTCAATCACATCACCTCCATAAAACGGTCTTTTATGCTCTCTGTAAATTAAGTGTCAACTAATTTTCTGCACACCAATCAATAGGTCCAATGTTGATATAGTACTGGTGATTTGGATTGGTCTTTTAACTTATTTTCATGTAATTAAATTAGTTTTTCTATAATAAATATGAACCTTTAATGCAGCAAAAATGAAAATAAAAAAAAAAACAAACAAAAAAAACTTTTTCTGGCTGAATGTGCCACTCAGCCTTATTGGAGTGGTACTGAAGAGGTCTCAAATATAATTCTGTAGACCCAGCTTTGCAGCCATTATGCAAGGATTTTGGTAATGGTAATTACGTATAGTCATGAAATATTCACTGCATTCTTCATGGTGTGATTGTGTTTACTGTGATCAGTGAACAGCAGTGGCGGATGCTGGTCTTTCAAGGAGGGGAAGCTCAATTTCGGCCTACATCATAAAATGTGTCGGTTTATTTATACGTGAATTCTACCCTCCGTTCCTTTTTAAGAAAATGATCAGTGACCCTGTCGTACCAACAAGGCGTCTTTTCCAGGGATTTGACTAGTGTCCTCTCAATGGCCAGCAGAGCTAGGCTGCTTAAACGGCCTTGGCCCATGTGAAGTGTGTCCGCCTGTGCTCCCACAGATCTTTACACCAAAGGATCGCCGATCCGCTCATTTCGCTGTCAATCAAAAAGGGATTCAGCCTCAGACAGATCATCCAATCATCATGCAGAAGAGTGTCCGGGCCAGCCAAGGCCAGCCCACTACCCCATAGACCCCCAGAGATGCTGAGTGTCCGATGGGCGGGACAAAGCCCAGCATTTATCCAATGACCTGTTTCGTTTCGCTGCTTCGCTACCGTTTAAATCACTGTGAAACTGCGCGAATGATTGAGAGGAAAGCCGCATCTTTACCAGTGATAAGAAGCTGATTCTGAACAAAAGTTGCGCTCGTTGTAGTGCATATTTATTCAATGACATGTACACATAACAGTATATATTTGATCACTTATTTTTTTACATTTTAGGGGAAGCTGAGCTTCCCTTGTAGTCTTAGAGCAATCACCACTGGTGAACAGAAATTTGAGAGCTGCGACAAAATCCTTGATGATAGGCTGTTCTGTGTATTGTTTATTAATAACTGTAATATGCAAATAAATTAATGTTTTATAGTGGGTATCTGATTAATCAAACTTTTAGTATTACAGTATTAATGCAATCTAAAAATTATTATCTTTTTAAATACAACAAGCATTTGTCGCTCTGTTTTGGGCATGGACATATAACAACAGTTCAACTATGTAGCTGTACTTGATGTACTTTCTCTGTCTATCTCAGGATGCGATACAGTATGCAGCAGAGTCAAAAGACAGTGAGCAGGCCCAGGCTCTGCTGAGTTGGTTTTTGGAGGAAGGCCGAAAGGAGTGCTTCTCTGCCTGTCTCTTCTCCTCCTATGATTTGCTAGCCCCTGACTTTGTGCTAGAGCTGGCCTGGAGACACAGTCTCATTGACTTCGCTATGCCTTACTTCACCCAGGTTATGAGAGAATACCTCACCAAGGTAAGTCCCACAGAAAGAGACTAGGACCATCAAAGTTATGGATATTAATGATGAAGTAAAATACAGCTTGTTAATCAAGTAATCAGGTTTTTGGAAGAAAGCCAAACAATAAGCATGACCTTAATGAAACTCTAGCAAAGATGAAACAATTGGTGAAGAACGTGAAAGGGAAAGCCTTTAAAAAGACACATAAAGCCAGAGGACCTGACTGGTTTCTGAAGCAATAGTGAAAATATCTCACTCCACAAGGATATTTAAAGCTTTAGATATGTGGCCCTTCTCTGATTTAGAAAATACAGGATTTCACAGATTTCTATGAATGCTTAAAAAAAGTTACTCACATTTTTCGTAGTATTCATGCTGTGCCTGTGAGCTTATTTACAGTATTCATAGCAGTTTGTAGTTGTTGGGGCTTTAGTGCAGTCTACAATTTATTTAATATTATTTTTATTGTGCTTATTATATGCAAAAATAACACTAGAATGCCAGAAACACACATGCAAAAGGTAAATACTTCATTATAACGGATCAGGTACCTTTAATAAAAAAAATTCTTTAATATATTTAAAAGTGATGTTTTCAATCAATGATATCTTTTTTATGAAATAGAAAGAAATACCACTACTTTGTGTTGAAATTTACTTTTTATTACATCCCTAATAAAAGTTAATCTTATCAGTAACTCTTAAAAACCTGAATTGTCAACAGAGCTTATCACTAACTAACACAGCTACACATCAAGAAAGTGCAACATTGTTTTATTTTTTACTAGTCCAACAAGAAGACACCTCTCTTGTGTCCTCATGTCTCTTTCAGCTCACTTTACGGAGTAAAGTCAGTCCAATATTAACTCTTCTACTCTTGTTTTCCTTCTTGTTCCCTCGGACATCTCTGTCTTGGTTCAGCCTCTGCCATAATGCCCATACTGGGAAAACCGAGCTAGCTTCTTCTTGGAGTGAGCTAATAACCCAAGAGACGTGTGTCATAAATAGATAAGCAGTTCTCAGAAGAGTTATCCACCCTGTAATTCTGAAATTGCATAGTTATGTTTTAGAGAATCAGCCCTGGAGAACAGAGAGAGAGATGCTATGCTCCCTGTTAAAGGTTGGAGGAGCCTCACAATCATTTTAAAATTGTAATTTTAAAGTAATAATACTACATAGTGTTCTTTTAAACAAAGGGTTTGTGGTAAACAAAGCACTTTTCCTAGTTGTTGTGCACGTGCTTTTTAATGTTTTTAGATTTCTTAAATGGAGTAAACAAGACAATCCTATAACACACTTCTTCACAAACACACAATCCCTAGTGGTTCTTACTGAGAGATCTGAGAGGTGGCCCTTTTATGCTTTATAAAAACACAGCCCTATAATGACCTTTCTCCTTCCACAGGTGGATGATTTAGCTGGAAAGATCAAGGTCTCTGACCCTTTTTTGACCTTTTTTTTTTTTTTTACCTCCGCATGGAGAAAGTGCACTAACTCCCCTTCCGCTTTCTCTAACAGGTTAAGAAGTCTCACTGTAGTTTGCCTAATTGACTGTAATCAATCTGCATCATGACTTGAAAAATATAGTGTGTGAGAAACATAGTTGCTAGTGCTGCAGTTGTTTTAACCCAGTAATCAGAATCTTTGTGCACACTGACTTGTTTTTTTTTCTCACCCTGTTTTGGTCATGTGTGTAGCAAAAGAGTACAAATAATTCTGTGTCCATCTGAGATCGGGGAAAACATCTGTGACTGTTACCTTGACAACATGTCTAAACTGACTAGTAGCAGTTACACAAAGGAAAAACAATGTGTTACAAAATAAAATCAAACCCACTTATGACTTTGCATTATATGTACCATTCCTTTCTATCGTTTGTAAATTTTTTGTTTTTTGTGCTTCTTGAGCATCAGGTTGGTATTTGTGCTGCAATAGCTCAAATATACCCACAGGTGGCATCAGCTTTCCCTGACTTACGTTAAACTGTAGGTTATCTACGGTAACATAACTGTCTTCTTTTTGCTGGAAACAGATCAGTTGACATGGAGTGAGATATAGTGTCTTGTAAAGATATGTTTGTGCCAAAAGATTTAAATATTAATATAATAATTAAACAAATTTATAATGAGAGCAGACATTTTTCAAAAACAGATTTGGTATATGTTTGGTATAATGTGTATATACAGGAGTGAGATGGCTTGTCACTCCAGGTAAGTTAAATCAATAAATACTTAAAGTAATTGCCACTGGCCCAGCAGTAAAATGTGCCAAAAACCACAAGAGGAGCTGCAAAAGCAAAGAAAGTGATTTATCAGAAGGCCTTTATTTTTCATAATTGTTGAGCAGTGCTCTATAAATCTTTGCTTAATTTCATATGTTCTGATCTTTTGAGTTTTGTAGAACATTCTAAAAATTGTCAACATTGATGTCAAAAATACATGGCTCACAGATAGAATTTACATAATTTTATTTCCATTATTTTTGGATGTCAGTGTTTAACACTTTGATGTAAATTAGGTTAGAATTAGAGTATGTAGCTTTGAGGGTTCCAAGTTTTTTAATATGAAATTATTAAAAGTATGGCACCACAGAATTTAACCAAATGGATCTCAGTGTTTAACCCTTTGTTATGCATGTTATAATGTGTCCCAGTACATATAATTTGTATTGGGACAATTGGCCTATTTGGAATAAAGAAGACAAGTGAATGTTAGAATGTGAGAGTTATAATTTGTCAAAAGGTGCCCGTATATTATGATTTTTAACCAAGATGTTCTCAGAGTGCCGATCAGCCTAAACTTTTTACCTTTGTATAATAATCTGTAGTATTTTAATGAATAAGTCAAAATACCATACAAGGAATAAAATATCTGATATAATATGAAATTGCAAAATATTTTTGTCAGAAAAATTTATCAAGTTGTACCATTACCTTTTCTAAAGACATCATAATATCATTGTAATAGGAGTTTGTATTATTTAAATGTTCTGTGTTCTGTAGTGCCCTCTTAAGGCAATCCAATCTGGACCAAAAAATTTGCACACTTCATCAGAGTCTCAATATCCATGGACATGCCAAAGGTCATGGGATAGCGGTATGTAAATTTATTATGAATTGTCATATCCACAGGGGACCGCTTGGGAGCGACCACAGCTATATACGTTGTGAGGTGTTATCTTATGAGTGACACTGAACACTGGTCAGCGTGGTCATGGCGATGCAAAGTCATTTATCAGAGTTTGAACAGTGCCTGATAGTATGTACCAGATGGATGGGATATTCGATTTCCAAAGTTGTGCAGGCATTTAATATTCCTCCATCCACAGAGTCACCTGTGTATCTTGAATGTATCATAGAAAGCATTACCATGCACAGTGTGCAGCACAGTGGTTGCCCATGGGTGCCTAATGAATGTGACTGGCTAAAATCCATGCGAACAGTCAGTCTGGTAGAAATCACTTCTGCATTCAATGCTGGCCCCACATACATATTCAACAAGGTAAAGCAGTGTTCTTTAAAAGTGTCTAAAGGCGTAAGTGAATGTGTTGCGCTGCAAATGACTGCTGCAAAGTCTGTTTGTATCCCTGTCGTACATGCAGTTCCTGAAGTCGGTTTTCATCAATAAACTGAGCTTTCACCATTTATGGTTATTATGAATCCCATACACCCTTCCTGGATCAGGGCCTTGTCGTGGCGGAAGGGCTTGTGTGGTCTCATGACCTCCAGGGCTATGTCGTCGGGAGCTGTTAGCTCCCAGTAGGGTCTCCCATGGCGAAAAGGTCTGGAGTGAAGATCCAGACAAACATGATCCAAAAGCATTCCTATGAGTACACACATTAAAATTCAGTGTACCCTGCCCGGGAAAGGGTTACCGGGACCTACCCCTGGAGCCAGGCCTGGGGGTAGTGTCCGACGGCGAGCGCCTGGTGGCTGGGCAGCCCACATAACCCGGCCGGGCTCAGCCCGAAATGGCAACGTGGGAGGATCATGTAGGCTCACCACCCGCAAGATCCAGAGTAGGGGTGCGGTGCAATGCCCATCGGGCACAGAGCGGGGGCAAGGGGGCCCCTGGCGTCGTGGAACTTGTCAGCGGAAACTGGTTCTTGGTACGTGGAACATAACCTCACTGGGGGGGAAAGAGCCAGAGCTGGTGCGTGAGGTTGAGAGATACCAGCTAGATATAGTTGGGCTCACCTCTACACACAGTGTAGGCTCTGGAACCAAACTCCTCGATAGGGGTTGGTCTCTCTCTTACTCAGGAGTTGCACAGGGTGAGAGGCGCCGGGCGGGTGTGGGGATACTCACAAGTCCCCGGCTGGCGCCTGTACAGCTGGAGTTTGTCCCAGTAAACGAGAGGGTCGCCTCAATGCGGCTCCGGCTTGCAGAGAGGAAAACTTTGACTGTTGTGTGTGCGTATGCACCGAACAGCAGCTCAGAGTATTCGGCCTTCTTGGAGACAGTGACTGGAGTTCTAGAGGGGATTCCATGCACTGACTCTGTTGTTTTGCTGGGGGACTTCAATGCTCACGTTGGCAATGACTGGGAAACCTGGAGAGGAGTGATTGGGAGGAACGGACTGCCTGATCTAAACCCGAGTGGTGTGATGTTGTTGGACTTCTGTGCTAGCCATGGTTTGTCCATAACGAACACCATGTTCGAACATAAGATTGCTCATAAGTGTACTTGGTACCAGAGCACTCTGGGCCAAAGGTCAATGATCGACTTTGTGGTTGTGTCTTCTGACCTGAGGCCATATGTTTTGGACACTCGGGTAAAGAGAGGGGCTGAGCTGTCAACCGATCACCATCTGGTGGTGAGTTGGATCCGATGGCGGGGAAAGCTGCCGGACAGACCTGGTAAACCCAAACGTATTGTGAGGGTGTGCTGGGAAAAGCTGGCGGATGACTCTGTCCGGATGGATTTCAACTCTCACCTCCGAGAGAACTTCTCACATGTTCCGGAGGAGGTAGGGGGAATGGAGTCTGAATGGACACTGTTCCGGACCTCCATCGTGGAAGCGGCTGCATGTAGCTGTGGTCAAAAGCTTGTCGGTGCCTGCTATGGCGGCAACCCAAGAACCCGTTGGTGGACACCAGGGGTGAGGGAAGCTGTCAAGCGGAAGAAGGAGGCTTTTCGAGATTGGCTAGCTCGGGGAACTTCCGATTTTGCGGATGGGTACCGGCAGGCGAAAAAGGCTGCAGCTGTGGCAGTTGCTGAAGCAAAATCCAGAACATGGGAGGAGTTTGGAGAGGCCATGGAGAATGACTTCCGGGCAGCCTCAAAGAGGTTCTGGAAAACACTCCGACAGCTCAGGAGGGGGAGGGGGGACACTGTCCAAGCTGTGCTCAGCAAGGATGGTGAAACTCTGAACTCGACTGAGCGTATTGTTGGGCGTTGGAAGGAGCACTTTGAGGAACTCCTTAACCCGAGAGACATGCCTCCTGTACAGGAGGTAGGGCCAGAAGTGTCTGGGGGGTCAGATTCCATTTCCTTGGCTGAAGTCACTGAGGTGGTGAAAAAGCTTCGCAGTGGCAAAGCTCCAGGAGTGGATGAGATTCGCCCAGAGTTACTGAAGGCACTCGATAATGTGGGGCTGTCTTGGATGACACGCCTATACAATATCGCATGGACCTTGGGAACGGTGCCTTTGGATTGGCAAACCGGGGTGGTGGTTCCAATTTTCAAAAAAGGGGACCGGAGAAAGTGTGCCAATTATCGTGGCATTACACTTCTCAGCCTCCCGGGGAAAGTCTATGCCAAGGTGCTGGAAAGGAGAATCCGTCCGATAGTCGAACCTAGGATATTGGAGGAACAATGCGGATTTCGTCCTGGCCGTGGAACTATGGACCAACTCTTTACTTTTGCACAGATGATTGAGGGGGCGTGGGAATTTGCTACTCCACTTTACACATGCTTTGTGGATTTGGAGAAGGCATATGACCGTGTTCCCCGAGAGATTCTGTGGGAGGTGCTCCAGGAGTATGGGGTGCCAGGGTCGCTCCGGCGAGCCGTACGGTCCTTGTACTCTCAGAGTTTGAGTTGTGTTCGCATCCTTGGTAGTAAGTCAGGCTTGTTCAGTGTGGGCATTGGACTCCGTCAGGGCTGTGCCTTATCTCCACTCCTGTTCCTGATATTCATGGACAGGGTGGCGCGGCGTAGCCTGGGGCAGGAGGGCTTCCGTCGAGGATCTCGGGAGGTGGCATCTCTGCTTTTTGCGGACGATGTTGTTCTTCTGGCTTCTTCGCACGGAGGCCTCCAGCGTTCACTTGAGCAGTTTGCAGCCGAGTGTGAAGCGGTCGGTATGCGGATCAGCACCTCCAAGTCTGAGGCCATGGTTATCTCCCGGAAACAGATGGCATGCTCCCTTCAGGTAAGGGGTGAGAACCTGCCCCAAGTGAAGGAGTTCAAGTATCTCGGGTTCTTGTTCACGAGTGATGGGAAGAGGGATGGTGAGATTGACCGTAGGATAGGTGCAGCGTCTGCAGTAATGCGGTCACTGTACCGCACCGTTGTGGTGAAGAGAGAGCTGAGCCATAAAGCAAAGCTCTCAATTTACCGGTCAGTCTACGTTCCCACTCTCACCTATGGTCATGAGCTCTGGGTAATGACCGAAAGAACAAGATCGCGGATACAAGCGGCCGAAATGAGCTTTCTCCGACGGGTCGCTGGGCGTACTCTCCGTGATCGGGTGAGGAGCTCAGTGACTAGGGAGGAGCTCGGAGTAGAGTCGCTGCTCCTTCGCATTGAGAGAAGTCAGTTGAGGTGGTTTGGGCATTTGATCAGGATGCCTCCTGGACGCCTCCCACTGGAGGTATACCAGGCACGTCCAACTGGAAAGAGGCCCCAGGGTAGACCCAGGACACGCTGGAGGGATTATATCTCCCGGCTGTCCTGGGAACGCCTTGGGATCCCCCAGGAGGAATTGGTGGATGTTGCAAGGGACAGAGACGTCTGGGCTTCTTTGCTCGCCCTGTTGCCACCGCGACCCTGAAATGGAGAAGCGGAGAAGAAAATGATGATGATGATGATGAATCCCATACATTGAAGTCACACACTGACCATGCATTACTCTTGTGGACTCTCAGACCCTTGTAGAGGTAGTAAACTCAAATTGTCAATGGAACCCCTGCAGTTATCTAGCCATTAATTCCACAGAGCAGGACGTAATTTCTCCTTAACCATTCTTATAGTTCCAAACACACAAAATCAACACAACATAACCATGTATTTCCCTTGAATAAAAAGAAAAGAACAAAAAATGAAATAAATCAGCACACAGTGATATAGAATTTCCACCACGGTACCAATTCTTTCTGTCCTATGGTAGGGTTTGTGTGTAGCACAGACCCCATGAAATCATGGACCCTCCCAGTCAGGCACAGTGGTAGGTCTTCTGCTTATATCTAATAGAAGTTAAAGAAGGTTGCTTTTAAAATTTCAGTGGATACATCAGATGTATGGATGTTTAAGCATTTACAGAGCCTGCTAAATAGTTACATGCAACAAAATTGATAGGCTACCTCAGAATGAACCTTTTTTTATTTTTTTTCTCAGAAAGCTTAATTAGCATATGGCAGCCATAATGTAGATTCTCAACATTGTTAAATAAATGTTAAGATTTAGTGTCTTTTGGCACCATTTTTGACACCAGTTATGTGAGGATCTCATGAAAATCCTAGTACTAGTTTGCGTATTATGCAAATGTAAAAATTGTGTAAATGAAACTTAATAATCCAAATTGCATATCCTGACCCAATTATTTTGTTTAGGAATCTATAGTGCCCCCCACTGGTCATTAATATGTCTGTATGACGCAGTTGAAGGAGAAGAAAACTAAACTTAAGCAAAATGATGGTATACATGTCCTTGATCCCAAAAAAACTGCAAAATCCAAGAATAGTACAAATTGGAAGCACAAATGGGCTAGCAAGTGCTGGAAATATTTGGCAAATATACATTTAATTCAGATACATTTAATATTTTGTTTGTAAAGTTTAAATACGTTGTAAAATTTTAATTTGTAAAGGCTATTTGAAACTTTTGGCACAAAACTCAATAGTTTGTACATTACGTATGTATTAGACTGTTTGATTGCATGGAGTGATTTAATGAAAAACATGTTCCTCTGTCAAATATTGTTAAAATTATAACAAGAAAGCAATAATATTTGGCAGGAATTCATAACCCCAGTTCACCACATTAAAAAAAGAATGGACCTATTTTCTGCTGCATTCCCCTAGTCCTCTTTGGGGCTGGGAAGATGTGGGTGATTGTATTCACCTGTCAGCACCCATGCCAGTGGGTCCATACGTGCCCGAGCAGGAGCAAATTTTGACAGTAGGACAACATATACTCTGCCTGACATGTTTGACACATATCAATCTCACTGTGTTTAAGGTGGAGAAACTGGAAAAGGCTGAGAGTAAGAGGAGCACTGAAGAAGGCAATGAACCAACCTCAGTTGTGTATGGTAAGCAAGCAGCAGAGCTAGCTGTGCCACATATAAATTGATACCTCATTAAGTTTTAGTATTTTCTCTCCTACCCTCTCCACCTGAAAATGCTCTTGGATTTGTCTGGTGTATTGTTATGTAGAAGTTACAGAAACAGAGAAACTACACTGATGAGTGATTTCTTGTTTTTGTTGATCACTGTATATTTCCAGATGCTCATTATTAACCTAACAATTTCAAGTCAAAGTAATAAACAAAAACAGTCAAGGGCTTCAGTACAACATAAACAGTGATTCTGTAAAACGACCATGTGTTCTAAGACAAGGGTATTTAATTAAATGCCAAGCCCTGTTATAGAAAATTTACTTCATCAGATCAGTGCCATTTGTGAATATTAAGGTAGGCTAGTAGTTATATCAAAATGTTATGTTGTTAACAACAACTGAATGTCAAATTAAATTACAATTACAGGTAAAAATTTATATATTTCAATAATATTTGTCATTGTCCTGTGAAGGACTGGCGTCCCCTCCAGGGTGTATTCCCGCCTTGCGCCCAATGATTCCAGGTAGGCTCTGGACCCCCCGCGACCCTAAAATTGGATAAGCGGTTACAGATAATGGATGGATGGATAATATTTGTCAGTTTTCACATGGACACATTATAAATCACAAATACTCTCGACAAACAAAATACTTTTCTCATTTCAAATAAAATTTAAGATAAAACAACGCTTTTGCAAAAATCATTTGCATATTAAAATAAATGCCCTAATATCTTGTACTTGTGGGTGAATTTACTGCTTTTCCCCCTCTATCTTCACAATATCAATATATTTTGATCTGTCTCTTTATACAGGTCAGCAGTTCATGTTGACCACAGGTCAGTCTCCAGTCACAACCCAGCCAGGATATCCTGGATTTGGCTACACTGCACCTGTATACACCCCACCAGCATATGGGTTCAACCTTCAGCCTTAAAGCCCTATGAACCCAATGACTTTTAACCTCCCTCACCACTCCAAGAACATGGTAAATATACACCTGTGAAACAGAAGCCCAAACTTGCACTTGGTCCAGCATGATCAAGACACTGAAACCAACAAAATGAAATGCAAACAAAAAAGTCTGGCACCATACTGAATGCTCTTAATCATATCCATAACCTACTCTTAACTAACATTGTATATCAAGCAATGTGTAAAATGTTATATTTTTATTTTGTATTACGGTGGTGTAACATTGATGATGAGATGCAAGTACACTAAAATAACCTCAGAATTCTTAGCACTGTTACTGACTTTTAGAATGATTGTATTGTTGAACACAATCTGCCGTTGAACAGAAACAGTGGTTATCTGTTCTTTTTTGCCATTTTTATCATTTTATTCTGCAGTATTATTTTTGGTTTACATATTTACTGGGACTAGATTTAGTCTCTGTATTTTGTCAGGAAAAAATACCATCAATTTGGCTCTAAAGCCACATTGAGCACAACTGACAGGAAGATTCGATTAAGAAGTATACAGTCTGGTCCTTGGGATAACTGCTCTAATAGTTTGACCTTTGTTCCATGATGCTTTTGATGAATTCTCTGAAGTCCAGTACAAGGAGTCTCATATGGTACGACAGTAAATCTGCATTTTTACAAATTGTTCATTCACCACAGGACATTCATTATGTACCATACAAAAGCAATTATATTAATTCACAGATATATATATATATATATATATATATATATATATATATATATATATATATATATATATATATATATATGTGATGTTCTGACATATGCATAATTTATGCTGCTGCTGCTCTTCTTAAGTGACTTAACTTCAACTTTACTGCAAGCCATAAGCAATGTCTATAATGTAATTTTGTCAGAAGGTTGCAAATTAAAAAAAATATATATCCAAAACACAGGAGATCTGGAAGCAGCTGTATTTGGTTGCTAGGATACACAGGTGGGACAGTGTCTCTGGAGCCTTTAAGAAGGAAAATGGCTGTGTAATGGCTGCTCACACAGGGGGCCAAGTTCACCGATTCATAAAAAATAAAGTTGACACGCACTACCTAGAATATGGTGTGTACTCGTTCTTTCTCTCTCTCTCTCTCTCTCTCCCTCTCATTTTTATATACACATACAACAAAGTAGTACCCATAAACATTGAAATCAGTCAATATATTGATAACATTTTTCACATCAAACCACTTTTAAAGGTTAGTTCTCGAACTGAAACAAGCAGGATGTGGAAGAATTCGCTTTTAGAGTGGAGAAAGGTGATTAAAGAAGGAAGTAGCAACCTCCTGTTGGTACGAAAATGAGGTGTAGTGTAATGAATTGCGAAACTCCACTGAGGATGTTTGGTTTCATTTTGAAGCCAACGATGAGAGTACCCAACAAAGTGTATTTGGCGACACCACAGATTCGCCTTTTTTAAACATGGCAAAATACCAAAAGTCTTGGTCAAATTCGTGATCCATCTGATATGTCTGTTTGTGAAGATGGTTAAGTTTCGATGAACCACGTCTAAGCAAGACTCTCCAGGATGTGAAAGCTCTTTGGGTGTGTACACAGAAACAAACTCAGTCTTTGAAAGGAGGCTGTGGTGGGATGGACCTCAGCGCGTTGTCTTTGCGCTGATTGGCTGAGCCACTCTGGCCTCTTCGCAGTCCGATGGTGTGCTGCTCTCTGTGGGCGGAGTCTGGCGTGCTGTGAAGTGAGAGGAGAGCGCTACGTCAGAAGAGAGTCGCTCCCAGCGCTTTAAGCTTTTATCTGGCTCTAATTTTTGTTCCACGAAGAGCTGTCACTTCTGAGAAATCACCACTTGGACTATTACAACAGCCGATAAACAGGGTTTTTACTCTCAGTCTTTGACAGAACATGTCTGAGCGAGTTCTTTTCGGCCACAAAAACCGCTGTTTATCTGCAGCAGCGGCGTCTGGAACAACCAAACTAACACACCCCGGCAAGGCCATTATCGCAGGTGAGTTTACTTTTCTGAAAATATTCAGTTCTGAAAGCTTTGAACACGCAGGGACCCCGCCATGACACTTCTTACAGGCTGAAAATAGTCCTTTGATTGCTTCTCAGACTTTTCAAAAATGAACTGTAACTTGTCCGATGTTTCTCATCTTCAGTGTAGTCCGTTTGGCTGAATGAGTTGGAGAATGAATGAACACTTTCAGGAAAGTTCTATAAAAAAATACTTTATTTTTAGGTGTGCACCTGTAAGTCTATTGCTGAATCTTTCTAAATTTTAATAGAAAAATTAATAAAATTATAACCTGGGTTTGGAAAGGGGGGGGGGGTTGTTGTAATGGGTGTCAGTGTTAGACACAGGCACTGTAGATTGGAGATTGCAGTTTTCAAACAGGCATTCTGAGGCACAGATTGCACTTGTGCTGATGGCATTGTTAAATTGACCCTTTTAAATATTGTTCTTATTTTTTACAATTTAGTTGAACTAGATAGAAAATGAAATGAAATCAACTCATGTCCTTTAAAATTCTTCAGACCTGTGGCCCTCATCTCCATCATTGTGAATGTTAATATCGTTATGGATTAGAAATACAGGTATTTTGAAAATCTGTTAATTTTCTCCTTAATTTTGTGCAACTCATGTTGAATGTTCACATTGTCTCTTCGTGGTTAGGCAAACTAAAAAGAGAGAATGTTGCCTTCAAGTATTAGTCAACGACATTCTTATCCTGTAAGAACCTTTACATGCGTGTAGCATTAAGTGAAGTAAAACACCATTAAATGGCCAGTATCCATTGGAAAAAGGCTGTGATGAAAGATTAATATATGACAATAACTCTCTTTTTTAAAAACTGAATGGTCAGTTTTTGGAAGTGGCAAATATAGCCTGTTTTGAAATGGTTGTTGAAATGTGTACCAACTGATATAAGTCCACCAACTGGGCTTATATCAGTTTAGACTTGCGCATTCACCCTGAAGATATCAGTTCATATGTATATGTGAATATATTACAACAGATGTGTATAGCATTTTTACAACAGATGTTGAAAGCAGCAGTGTGTTGCCCTGTGAAGGACTGGCGCCACCTCCAGGGTGTATTCCCGCCTTGCGCCCAATGATTCCAGGTAGGCTCTGGACCCACCCTTACCCTGAATTGGACAAGCGGTTACAGATAATGGATAGATGGATGTAAATTTTAGTGCTTGTATGGTGGGTGGGCAGCTAGTCTGAGGCACGTAGCAGTAGAAGGCGAGCAACAGGGCTGTGTTTTGTTTTGGCTTTATGGGTTAAATTGTATGCTAGCCAACATCCTGTGATCCAAGCAACTGTGGTGGTTTCTAATAGGAAATGAGGTCAAATAGGTCCTCAGGAGCAAGATCAGACGAGACCTTAAATGTGAAAAAGAATGGTATAGTCGATATGGAATTTAATTGGAAGCCTATGCAATGAAGATAGAACTGGACTGATATGATAACATTTTCTAGTTTCAGTAAGGACAATGGCTGCAGTGTTCTAAACTAGTTGGAGTTTAATCAGGTTCTTTTCCATTTTCTGCCAGAAATTACTTACACAAATCTTGAGGCATTGAATAAACTAGAGGAAATTTTAGGAAGTAATGTTACTGAAAATCTTTCAGAATTTTTTAGGGTTTTGAAATGAATTTTTAGAGGTCAAAATATGATCAAAACAACAAAACATGTTAAGCACTTTTCTAAAATTAATTTGGAATCTTCAAACACAACTGCTCCATAAAGAAAATTATTAATTTTACTGCAGAATTTTTTTTTTTATAAATCTAAGTTTAATGGAAACATTTTCCAGTTTACCTTCCTTGACAAACTAATATCATTCACCTCTCCAAATGGCTTTTTACCCTCACCAAACAGGAAAAAAGTTCTGACTCACCTAGATTTATTCTGATATTTAGTCTTGTTTCTAATCCAGTACTCTTCCCCTTTAAGGCCAGATGCGTTGGAAGGCAGGAGCTTTCCCCTATTTGCTGTAGAGTGAGGCCACCTCCCTCACTCCCCTCCTCTGTTTAAATTGTCTCACTAGAGAAAGGACAGACAGTAAAAGGGAGCTATGCTTTGAACACTTATTTATTGTTTTGATTGTTGTTTATTTTAATTGCTATTGCTCGCCATGCGCGTCAGTTTGGCGCCAAAGCATAGTTGCTTCCCCGCCTCCTTGGTTGAGCATCGCCCCTAATTGGTCTACAGGCTTGATTGACGTGTCGTTAAAGCTGAGAACCCAAGCTACATGGCCTTAGCGGAGATCCACAGGGAACATGTTTAAATTATTTTATTTGTTGTACTTTATTTTTAACAGTTTTTTTCTTTTTGCAAGTATTCTTTACACAAACATGAGGATTACTAACGAGTGGATTGACGCAAAGACTTCAGCTTTGCTCTTGTTTCGAAGGGGATAAGCTATGTAAGCACTGGTATGCTTTGTGTGTGTGTGTGTGTGTGTGTGTGAGAGAGAGAGAGAGAATTGCTTTGTGGGCTCCTCAGGATTCGTGGCGCCACAGGTGTTTTTTTTTTTCCTCCTTGCAAGGAAGAGATCTCATGTATGGAATAAAGATTTCTTTTGGTTTTAATTCAGTAGTCATACATTTTAGAATAATGACTTACATTTTTGTTTTCCCGAGAGCTCTGTTTTTTAAGAAGGTGGAACAATAAATTTGAGGAGAAAAAACACTTTTTTTTGTACATGACTGAAGTTTAACTTGTCTGTAAGTTTTAATTCACTATTTGAATTACCACAGAAACTCGTTTTTTACTCAATTTGTTCAGTGATGTAGCACTTCTGTCTGTTTAATTTCATGCAGTTAGCACAATTTAGAGTGGGTTTCTACCAAAATAATCTGAAACATGAAAAATAATTCAATATTACTCATCAGCAGAAAATGAATAAAGCAATATCCTCATTTCTTTGAATGATTTTCAATGTTTGGACGTCTTTTTGCCATTTTCTTCAATGACAAGCGAGACAGGAAGCCTAGAATATATGACTGAGATACATTGTTTTTTTTTTTGTTTTTTTTTCTTAAATTGTTTACTGACACCAGGGCTTCTTTAAAACATTAGATATAATTAGGCATAACACATTAGTTTACAGCAAGC
This sequence comes from Hoplias malabaricus, assembly GCF_029633855.1. NCBI lineage: Eukaryota > Metazoa > Chordata > Actinopteri > Characiformes > Erythrinidae > Hoplias > Hoplias malabaricus. The sequence goes on from NC_089813.1 coordinate 22,514,618, forward strand.
AAACAGACTGAAGGGTTAGCCCATCTTGAGGAAACATCTTCTTAATTTAATAAGAAGTGTTTTAATTACAATCATGAATGTCACCTTTAATATAGTATATATTTTGGAGATAAAGGAAAGTGGTCCTAGTAACATTATATATGTGTTGGTAAATTGACAGATCTGAATCAATTATGATGCCAAGGTTTTTAGTGGTTGAACTTCATGGAGAAGGGGAAATCACAAGATTTAATATGAAGTCTGATATATAGTTTCTTGCAGATTTTGATTAACACTCTGCTATGACTGGGCCTGAATATGGATAAGAATGTGATTCTTTTGCAGTTGGGAACAAAGTTGGTGGCCCACCACCTTTTCCTGAAATCTTGGATTTAAATGCTAAACTTGGAAAATGTCTATAGTTAGACAAAACATTAAGATCTTTTTTAATTTATCTGAGCTTCAATAACACACAGCTCCAGGGGCCTGGAGGTTGTGGGTTCGATTCCAGCTCCGGGTGACTGTCTGTGAGGAGTTGGTGTGTTCTCCCCGTGTCCGCGTGGGTTTCCTCCGGGTGCTCCGGTTTCCTCCCACAGTCCAAAAACACACGTTGCAGGTGGATTGGCGACTCCAAAGTGTCCGAAGGTGTGAGTGTGTGAGTGAATGTGTGTGTGTCTGTGTTGCCCTGTGAAGGACTGGCGTCCCCTCCAGGGTGTATTCCTCCCTTGCGTCCGATGACTCCAGGTAGGCTCTGGACCCCCCGCGACCCTAAATTGGATAAGCGGTTACAGATAATGGATGGATGGATGGATGAGCTTCAATAAATGTTAAATTAATAGCTTTGGGCTCATGACTTGCTTCAAGCGTGCAGATTGTTCAGTTTTAAAAGTACATAATTTTGTTCTTGTATTGTTCTGACTATACATTTTTTAGTCTTTCTTCTGAAACTAAGTTTTTAGCCACACCAGATGACAGACAAGATGGACATAATATTGTGGATTTAATTATTTTTGTCTGATATTTTTGATCATGTTAATAAAGTTCATAAAAAATGTCCACAGCCAGTTGAACATAGGTAATACAGCAACAAAAGCAGCCATTATATAATTCCAAACATCTATCATCTATTTTTTTTTGTTACATAATTCTACATGTATCTTATAAGGGCAAGAAATATCGTCAAGGACATCACCCACCCAAATCATGGACTTTTCAGCCTTTTACCATCTGGCAGACGTTACAGGAGCCTCCGTTCTCGCACTAACAGGCTTCGTAAAAGTTTTTTTCCTGAGGCTGTTATGCGGATGAACACTATTCAGGCACTTTAAATAAACATTGCACAATCATTTCATTGCACCTTCTGTAAAGCTGTATTTCATTCATCCTTCAGTACATAATGCATCACCTACACAATGTTATTTTTTTTACATGTTTTATATTTCAATATGTATATATGGTTACTTTAACTTCCATAATCACAATGTTATATCACAACTGCACTTTATGTAAATCATCACAACTGCACATTATGTAAATTATGTAATAATGTTATATATTGCACTTCTGGTTAGATGATAACTACATTTCATTGGCCCTGTACTTGTACTCTGCACAAAGACAAAGTTGAATCTAATCTAATAAGTGGAAAGTGGAGCCATTTACACATTTTCTTATTAAACTTTTGATATATCTTGACATTAATATATCAAATATTGTGTGTGTGTGTGTCTGTGTGAATGTGTGTAAATGTATTTACACACACTGTATTTGATATATATTAATGTTAATATATTAATAAATGTTCAAATAAATATGACTACAAAAGTGATGGTGGTCCTCATAGATCCCTATGATAAAGAAAGAGAATTCATGTGATTCATCAAAAGGTTGTAAATTATTAATGAATATTTTTTTGTGCAGTGTAATGTAATAAATATATTATTATTATTATTTTATTTTTTCCCACTATGGGTATCTTAGTCTTACGAGAATGACCATTTAGAATCTGTGAATCTATATTTTAGGGAGATCTTTCTCTCTCTCTCTCTCTCTCTCTCTCTCTCTCTCTCTCTCTCTCTCTCACTCATGTGAGCTGTAAAAGCATTCCAGGCAGTTAGGTGCCATCTGGAAAATGGTCAGATGAAAAATATTTTTCAGTTATATTTTCCCTCTAGAAATGCCATGTTCCTTCATCATATCTTTCATTATCTCTCCTCCACCATTTCATAATAACACAGAACTGGCATTAAATGATGGTGTTGTTTCAAATTGGTAATGTCAGTGTATTTTGCACTTCACGGAAGCAGTAGAATGGACCATCTTAATTTTGTCCATAGAAGCTATTTCAGGGATATTTGGGCAGGCAGAGCCCATTCCTTTAATTATTCTCTTTTGCTCCCTTTGTCTCTCACTGTGGAAAGCAAACATGACTCTAAATTGCTGTGGTCAGCAGTCAGATATGATGTAGGCAAGTCACTGTATTGCAGTGGTGAGATCAGCTTTAAAGTGCATTTATGTAATGATATTACAGCCGAACTGCTAGATGACGCTGACAGAGGAGAGTTCATGAGATGGTGCACTGTTTAGAAATGGCAGGCATTGAATCATTTGAAATCATGTATACTGAAAAATATATCAAGGAATAGAATTAATATTATTCAAATGTGTACATAATCTACAGGAATAAAATATAATAAAAACAGACAGAAATGTGTATCAAACAGAAATGTTTGATAGTGTTTTTATATATGAACTTGAGTGACATCCCATTCTTAATCCATAGGATTTAATATGGTGTCAGCACACCCATTGTAGCTATAACAGCTTTTAAGCTTCTTCTGGGAAGGCTTTCCACAAAGTTTAGTAGTGGATTTGTGGGATTTCTTGACCATTCTTTCAGAAGCATATATGTGAGGTCAGACACTGATGTTGGATGTGAAGGCCTAGCTTATAGTCTCTGCTCTAATTCAGCCTAAAGGTGTTCTGTCGGGTTAAGGTCACGACTCTGTGTATACCAGTCAAATTCTTCCACACCAAACTTGAACATCCGTGTCTATATGGACCTTGCTTTGTGCACTGGTGCGCAGTCATGTTGAAACAGGAAGGGGCCATCTCCAAACTGGTTCCACAAATTTGGGAGTATGAAATTGTCCGTGTCTATATGGACCTTGCTTTGTGCACTGGTGCGCAATCATGTTGAAACAGGAAGGGGCCATCTCCAAACTGGTTCCACAAACTTGGGAGTATGAATTTTTATATATGAAATTTGTATATATGGAATTGTAACCCTTGGTATGCTGAAACATTAAGAATTCCTTTCACTGGAAATAAGGGGCTGAGTCCAACTCCTGAACACCCCACACCATAATCTCCTCCAGCAAACTTTACACTTGGCACACTTTACACTTCTAGAACTTTGGCATTCAGTGACATTCAGTGAGTGAAAAGGTAAATGGGATATAAACATAACATTATGGGCAACCCTTGTTATGTTTCGGAAAAATGCAACGAGCTGAAGAGAGGCTCTGTCTGATATTGTCCTCAACACTCAGTGACCTGGAAACATTACATTGCACAAGGACACACACACACCACTATCCCCAACTGCCATAGTCACATATCTAATATAGGTTAGGGATGGACTAAGGGAAAGCCTATGGTCGCTATTGTGTTATTATCATAAATATACCTCTACTGGTGCAGTTCACTCATTGCTTTGTCTTGATGCAGTAAGATAATTCATTATAACCTTTTACAAACTGATGATGTCACCAAACAGTTTTACAGAAATTAGAAGTAAAACAAAAATGAAATAATAATGTCAGGTTAGCAAGCCAGTAGTGACAGTAGCAAGGAAAAACTTCCTCGAAACTTGGTAGGAACCTAGACTCACAAGGGGGAACCAATCTTCCTCTAGTCAAATTATAAGCAGAGGATCTTTAATTTAAAACCGCATAGGTAGAAGAGCCTTGGAGTCGTGAGTTGTGGGGCCCTTAAATGATGGTCTGTGCTGAATCAGCACCATCATATGTTTAAGTGTGGGTGAATCAGGACAACAAATGTCACAGATCTGAAGTTGCAAATGGGCAGTAGAGTGGAGGTGTTGAATGTAGCAGGTACTTGGAGTGTGTAAAATCTGGGCTCTTTTAATGTTCTCAGTCAGCTGGTTTCATTTAAGAGCAGAATAGTATCTAAATCCAGCTTCTCCATGTTGAGCTTTTACCTTCAACAGGACTAACTGACTAGTTCCTAAAGATCTGAGAGCACAGCTTGTCTTATATCTCTGTAGCAGATCTGATAAATCCATTAAGGCATTTATAGACCAGTAACAACACCTTAATGACTATTCTGTAACAGACTGGTAACCAGTGTATGAATTTAAGAATGGGTGTGATGTGATCTCTCTTTTTTTTTTACTCCTAGTGAAAACTCTGGCAGCTGGGTTTTAAATCATCTGAAGTTATTTAATGTTTTTAATAAAACCATGTTTTTTTCAATAAAATCATGGATAAATCTCTTCAGCTCTGTTTTATTAAAAAAATTCTAATCTTACTAATAATGTCCTTAAGATGGAAAAATGCTGAGCTAGTAACACAACTATTAAACTGAAATCTGAGTCGATTAAGATACCAAGGTTTCAAGCTAGTTCTTTAGATTTGAGGGCTTCCAAGTCCAGATATGCAGTTCATCTGTGCCTTGCATTGCTGATCCCAAAAAAAAAAATCTGCAGAAAGTTGTCTCATCCAGTTTGTGATGTTTTCAGGGCACTTACAGAAAGAGTCAATTAGGCCAGAGTCATTTGGGGGCAGGGCCAAGTAAATCTGAATATTGTCTGCATAGCTGTAATTTCACAGGCCATAGTCCTGTACAATCTGGTCAAGAGGAAGCATGTATTGATTAAACAGGAGCATACCAAAAATAAACACCTGAGGGACACCACAGGTCACTGGCACATTCTTAGAAATATTCATTTAGATTTCTACAATGTTACACCTGCCTTACAGGTATGATCTGAAACACTTTAGGACTATTCCTGAGTGTGCGACCCTGCTTGTGAGTCTATAAAAATTATATGCTCACTGGTGTCAAAGACATCACTGAGATAAACAAGTACCAAAGCACTTTCGTTTTTAAATGGAATGGAACTAGACTGGCATTTTACTATGCAGCACTGTATCACCAAACCTTCCTTTTCATTATTGCACATGTGTGAAATCAGGGTATAAATTATTGACTTAAAGGATTATTAAAACATTAACTGATGTTGCCTGCCTCTTGCAAACAAACAGTCTCCAAACACACCAGCAACAATAAGTTTAATATTACCCTGATTCACATTTTAGCAGCCTTCATACTGAAATTAATAATATAAAATTGATAAGAAAATGAACTTCTTGATAAGAACTTCTTCTTGTGTTTGTTTATGAAAACAGTTAAAGCTATAGTAGATGATTTTGTAGAAATCAGTAAGTGTGGGGTTGGAAAGAAATCCTACTTAAAAAGTCCCACCCCAGTCTTTCAGCCCTCTTTCCAAAGCCACTACCTTAAACAGTTTTTATACTGTCTATTACTCTCTTCCTACTTCCCTAAACTCATAAGTGCACTCTAAAAGTTCCTTACTATTCCGTTCCATTTTAATAAAATTACTAAGTTGAGTTCTTTGATGTTTCAGTTCCACCTTAAATGCTGCCATTGTCTGTTGTTTACCAGTGCATGCCATTGTCTGTTTCTCTGCTATTTTCCAGTGCTCATTGGTGCTAGTATGTTTGTATATACAAACACATATGTATGTACCTAGCCGTACTTGCTCAAACGAATACATTTTTGAGTGCATGGATTTTGGACTGGTAGATTGTCAGTTAAGCCACTCAATAATTTTCTTTGGTCCAAGAGAATTGATTGGATGAAATATTTTATATTATTTTTTATATATATATACACAAAAAATCTCTTTCTTTATGTCATCAGATCTTTAAACTTACTGGCTTCTATCAGGATGTTAAGAGTATTACGAGAAATATAACAAAAAAATATTTTTAAGACAAATCACCTACCTTAGCTTTAATACCAAGTTCCATGAATTTAAAAGGAACCTGGGTTAAGAAATTTCAAGTTTTTCATTTTCCACTATAATTACAAAAACTTTCACTGGAAAGAAAATATTTTATTTCAAATCAATTTTGAGAATTTCTATTAATCCATTCATTCTGAAATTTTAACATAATATGAAAGACAGCTGATGTATTGCCCATGCCCACTTTAAAGGTGATTTGTTATGGTCTTATGAAGAACAAATCAATATTTGTTTGCTGTTTCACTGCTGTTTTCAACACAGTCTCTGCTTTTTGTAAGTAGCTCTGGATATGAAAGTCTGCTAAATTCTGTAAATGTAAATGATGATTCAAATGATGTAATAAACTAAAACTTAACAAAAATGGAGATACATGTTTTTCTCTGGACAGTGATGATTTGCAAGGTTTAACACCATAGCACAACACAGGGATCATTCACTTCAGGAATGAATGTACTTTAGTGCAATAAAAGTACAAATATATCCAAGAACAATAGAAAACAATATTTAAAAATGGTGCAGGAAACAAGTACATATATATCAAACTATATAGATACAACCGGAAAGGTTGTCATTAAAAAAAGTCAGGGTACACTTTGCAATTTTTTGCAAATATATAGTACCAGTAAAGCTTTATTCATAAAAAGCATATTTAATAAAATTAGACCTGATTTCTTGCTTTGTTTTTGATATAAGGTTTTATAGAACTAAACCACTTTTTTTTCTTGAGCTGAGCTCTGGGTCTCTGTATTATAAACGCGCCCCTGGTTAGGAATTGTGAAAAGCTGAGCTTTAATGTATATGGCTTAAATGTATGCAAATGTATGACAAAAACTATAGGAGATACAACACATCAGAGATTTTCTTTTTTTCTAAATATTTAAATATTTAGATAAAGGTTTTGGTGTTGAATTGGCATTAAAAAAACAATTTGCTCATATTTACAGATACACAGACACAGTCTGTCATTTTGGCCAGTGATTTTATATCTTGATTTAAAAATACAGATCACTTGGTTAATTTTCAGGTTAATCTATATAGTATTTAGTACTTGGTATGTTATTGTATAACTGTTAGCTTTATAAGGACTGACAGAACTAATTGTGATATACATTTGCCATATTGCCCATGCGCACTTTAAAAGATTATTTGTTTATTATTATACACTGAATGTGGGCTCTGGCCTGACAGACCAGCTATACTGCCTTAGCCTGCATCCCACTGGAGAATCCAGCTCAGATCTGCTTTTTTAGCTTGATGAGCAAGTCCTATAACCTGCTTCCTTTGGCACACTGACAAAAAAAAATTGCTTTTATTTCCAATTATGGGAAATGTCATTTTTAAAGGGATTGCCGAAGGATTCTCTCTCTCTTGCTCTGTCTTTGATATATATATATTCTCTCTCTTTTTCTTTCTTTCAATGATTTATATCATAATCATGATCTGATTTTATCTGCAACATATTTTGAAATGGCTTGATTCTACAACCTGTTTCTAGTTCATTTATTCAATAGAAATTAATTCATGTTTGTTTCTGTCAGTAAATAAAAAAATATACTAATAAGGTAAGAATTAATTTAACAGAAGTATGAACAATATAACATAAAAAATGCACCTAACTTGTATTGGACATATGAAGGATAATTATAATGCCTGTAGGTATGAAACAACATGATACAAAACTTGCATTGCAATTGGAAAGTAACTTGCATGATTTTATTACATGATAACAACAAATAAGTTACAAATTAAGTTAGTATAGATGTATAGTGTGTGTGTTTGCACATTGAATGAATTGCCCTCATGCATGAAGTGAGTTATTCTCATATACTACAGAATTATGGCTTACATTTTATGTTAGATGATGTCAAGATACTTTACGCAGAACAAATGCCTTTACCTGAAATGAAATCATTTTAAAATTTATATATATATATATATATATATATATATATATATATATATATATAGTTCAACACTGATTAAAATGACAAAAAGGGCGCTGTTATGTTTTCAGTGAACACTTGTGCCTGAGGGCTTGAATTCTCATGTAGAATGCAAATTTTAGGGGCAGGTGAACTGAATGCAACACCTGGTCCACAATCTTTTCCCCAGCACTTTTCTGGCCCATGGTGAACACAGTTTGATGGCAGCTAGAACAAACATAATGCATGACTGAGCCCAGCTTGTATGTTTCTGGGTAGACTTTATATCCACCACCACCCTGATTAGAATGAAACTGTTACAGGAAATGAATGAATGCAAAGAGAGACATTTACAGCCCAATTTGGCACAGGGCATTATGGGAAATATACTTTATACAAGAGATAATTTGTGCAAGTGCACATTGTTTGACATTGCTTCATGCTTTAGTCCTGGGACAGAGTTGTACTTTTCTAACTGTATCAGTGTGCATATCATTTGTGAGAAAAAAATATAATCTTGAGACACTTCTGTATGGTTATCATTGAAGCCAAGTGGCACGTGTTCATGTAGCCTGGGGAAGACTTTATTTGAGTGCTATCACTCTGCTGGTTTAATATTTCTCGTACACTTCAGGGCTTCTCCTGATTTATGAAGTACTCTGTGCACTCACACACACATGTGACTACTCTTTTCATCTTTCATTCTTGTTCTCTATACTCTCCCATCCCCCTCTCTTTTATCCATATCTCTGTCTTGCTGGGAGCCAGCAGTTAAGCTCTGTGAGTGCTTGTCTCCTCTAGGCAGCAGAGGTCTCATCACTAAAAGGCACTGGTCACAGCCCCCGATCCACTCAGCTTTACTCTAACACACAGAGTACACCTATAACATTCATACAGCTCTATTCTAACACAACGCTCTCCTCAGGTCAAAAATGCTCTACCGTACTCCAGTTTCTCCGTAAAGTGCTTTTACCAAAAAAGATCTCCAAATCAGACTTGCATTGCCTGTCACTTCTGTGCCTGCCCATTTCCTTGGTACTATGTACAGTTTTTGTAAGTATAATGTCCTGAACCCACACTCAAAAAAATACTGTAACTTAAACAGAAGTAAAAATAATCCAGCAAGAACTATAGAAGTGTTAGATCTAAAAATGTAAGTACTGAGGTTTACTCTACAATCTTAAAAATCTACATGATACTGCTCTGCAAATTTTAGTTTTCTTAAAAGAGAGCATGAATAACAAACCTAAGATTTCTTAGGGTTTTTACATTATGTGCAAGTCCTTTAACCTACATACACTTGAACTACCTACACACAGGTGAAAATAACAGCCATGCACTTGGTGATTTTAAATGGTTCCAAAACTGTGTGGATAGAGACTTAATATATTGACAATATATTACAATGCAACATGTAGAGCTGTGCAAGAAGCAATTGTTACAGAGTGGAGATGAAGGCAATGTATATAGTTGTACATTATTTAGTGTGATGAACATTTGTTCATGCCATGTGCAAATATGCTTTTTGTTAGAGCCAAAATGGGTGGCTTTACAGGTCCATTTAAAGTAAGGATTCCCATTGTGGTTATTTAGCTCGACTGCTCGAGGGAAGAAGCTTTGTAATTGTTTGTATGTGCTGGCTTTGATTACCCTGAACCCTATTCCAGAGGGAAGAGGCTGAAACCTAGAAATGAAGTTTATAGTGGTCAACTTAATTCTTGCCTGCATAGTAACGAACCCAGCTTTGGTTGATGTCCTAAAGCAACAAGCAACAACAAGCTTCATCCGATGATTTTCTCTGTAGTCCTGATATTATGCTGAAACTTGGCTCAAACTGGTGAAGTGGTTGTTGGTTGTGTATATAATAAAAATAACTGAAAAAATTAGATTGCATTATAAAGTTTATTAGTTATTTAATCTGTAATTTTTCAGTACATTGTGAAATAAAAGGTACATTTAAAGGTATACTATTGCTTACTAAAGGTACAAACAGTGTAAATACACCTTTAAAGGTACAAAAGATGTTTTAAAGTTCTGGTGTGTTCCCTAGAGGTACACTGAATTCTCTTCTTCAGATGGAGGGGTAAATATTTGTAAGCATATTTCTAATGCAATAGGGACGTTTCTCAGTTTTATACACTCTCAGAAGAAAGGTACCGTAGAGGTACATTATTGCTCACTAAATGTGCACACAATGTAAAGGTACTCTCAAAAGTACAGCAGGTGTGTAAAGTCCAGTTGTGTTAAGGGACTTTACATTCTCTTCTATAGAATTAGAGGTCAATATATGTAATCATTCATTATAGAACTGTGAAAAATAAAACAACATAATGTCCTAGAGATGAAATGAGGCATATGAAATCAACGGTTTTAAAATCTGCAATTACAATAGATTAAGGTACATTTATGTTCCATAATTAAAGGTACAGAAATTTTCCTTCGAGGGTACCACCACAGTGACAGTTTTTTCTAACAGGAAATAATAAAATTTCCAGAATAGAAAGTTGTTTGATACTTTGGCTGATTTTATGTTAGAATAAAGACCATCTGGGCTTTTTTAGTGCACAAAATAGAAACCTCTCATTTTACAGCACTCTCTGATCCTTACCCATTTCTCTGACTTCCATAATTACTTCAGGAACAGCACATAAGCAAGCGACACATGAACCAGCTATCAATGCCATTATACATTAGTACACACCTGACTGGTCAGTGTGGATGTCTGTCACTCCAGCACCCTGCCCTGGATGGTGGTCTTTGCTGGTGGCTATTCAGAAGATCAAACATCATGTATTAATTGAGAGCTAAGTTTTCCTTCCTGAGAAAGATGAAAGGAATTATTAATATATAGCCTCATCTGATGTGTCTTTTTACTGTTCTTTTTTCTCCTGCAGAATGTTGCACTCTTATTTGCACCTCCAGTGTGTAATGATGACTGTGGACTTTTTTTAAATGTATGCATCTGTTTATAAAGCAGTAACAGAACACCAGCTTCACCAAACACAGCACCACTCTGCCATTATCTTTCCTTTGAATTCCATTGATTCTGTGCCACATTTATCCAAAGTAGTTGTTTTGTGTTCAGTTAAGAATATAAACTGACTGAGCTAATGTCTTCTAGAGCTAGCAAGAATGAGATTCACATGCTGCCCATAACACTCTTTAACATTTAGCAATTGATAGCATGCTAATTATGATACAGCACATACAATATGAAATATTGTATTTTTACATTATACATATTTACATAAGTTACTAATTTGGAGATACATGTTTTTCTTTAGACAGTAACAATATAATACATAAACTGTGGTTATGCATATGAACATTTAGAGAAGTCCATGCTCTATGTCACTTTGAAATAAAATACAAATAAATAAAATATGACATAATACAGTTAGAACCTGTCTGCCTTTTTCCAGTTTATTTACAGCATCTTTTTCTTATTGGTTGAATCATGTTTGTAGCTTCAGTCATTTTATTTTTGTATTATTATTTTTAAAGATTCACTTATTTATTCATTTATTTTTTGCTATGTACACACATACACACACAGTGTGTTTGTAGTGTGCTGGCAAGCTTGTCAAAGTCTTTAGGCATGTTTTATAGATTTTCTGTGCAAATCGACCAGAAGGCATTTTCTTGTATAGCAACACACAGACTGATAGATTGGACCAATAGAGAGTGTATATGTTTCTGTGGACATCTAATTTGGAGCACCTCTGAACTAAGGTTTATACCCGGTTTACTTGTTAATTTTAAAAAGTAAAATGTTTAGGCATGAAACTTGTCGATCTAAAACAGACTGAAGGATATATGAGCATCAGGAAATAATATTTTTTGATGGATGAAGCTTTTTTTTTCCATGAATGAGCAATAGATACATGGCTGGTTTTCCTTCTTTGTAGTTTATTATAGCATCAAACCAGAATGACACTGAGTGTAACAGATGGATTGTGTGTAAGTATAGGTGTTCATGTTTGATTTGAACATTTGTTACACTTCTTGGCAATAATATCACTCACTTGCCTGATATTGTTTAGGTTCTTTTTGTGCCTGTAAAACAGCACTGACCCATTGAGGGGTGGAGTCTACAAGACATCTCTAGGTGTCCTACGAAATTCAGCAACAAGAACAGATATTTAAAATCCTGTAACTTGTGAGGAGTTTCCTTCGGCGATTTGGTCATATTGTCCAGCCCTATCAAGACCATATCACCAGTTTACCAGTGGTCTTTTCTTGAACACCTTTTTGGTAGGATCCCAAAAGGACCTGATGATTTGGAGAGTTTTAGATATACTGTGTCCAAAATGGCTCCCTATGCACTATTCCCTATATTTTCTATAATGAAGCCCAGAATGTTATATAATGAATAGGTCATGGTGGCTTAGTGGTTAGCATGTTCGCCTCTCAGCGCTGGGATCTTGGGTTCAAGTCCTATCTGGGTGGAGTTTCCATGTTCTCCCCGTATCTGCATGGGTTTCCTCCAGGGTCTCCGGTTTCCTCCCACAGTCCAAAAACATGGAGGGTAGGTGAATTGGCTTCTCTAATAAATGTCCTGGTTTGTGAGTGAATGAGTGTGTATGTGAATGAATGTCTGTATTTGTGTGAGTGAATGGGTGTGTGCCAAGATATGGATTGGCACTCTGTCCTGGGTGAAATCCTAGTGCCTGATGCAGTCCTTCAGGTGGAATGTCGTTCCTAGTTGAGAGTATGCTGTGCGCGTTTGGTGCGTGTGTGGATTGAGTGTTCTGAGCGTTCTGAGCAGTCTGGATTGTAAAGCGTCCTTGGGTATCTAGAAAGGCGCTATATAATAAGTGTAATGATAGATAGGGCATGGTTACAGACACAGGGATAGTCTTTTAGCCATCAATGGTCCTTGTTATGTTTGCTCTAATCCTAGCCTATTTTTTTCCCACTTGAAATGTATCCATTTTAAAAACAGACTTGTCAGACCCCATGTCAGGTGCTGTTGTTACAAGCTAGTCAGTGTTAAGCTAATGAACCTTGACCTTTTCTGACACTTCTACATATTTTTTAGATGTCTGTATAAAAGTTGAGTATATGCTATCTGTGGCGTTTCTTTATTTGTAAGCTGTTCTTTTTTTCAGGATCTTTTTAATCTGAATTAAAATGCTATATTTGAAGATACACAGGTGAAAATAACAGCCATGCAGTTAGTGAATATAAATGGTTCCAAAACTGTGTGGATAGAGACTTAATGTATTGATAATATATTACAATGTAACAAGCTAATCACTGTTGTTTAATTTTCTCTGTTAGTGGCTTTAATGTTATCTTTGGTGATTATGTATAATATATAAAAGACTTGTTGTGTATAATTTTATTCCCTAATTTTGTATAAAACAAATGTATGTGTGATGCATGAGTTGTTGCAGTCCTGTGAAATGCTATTCCAGGCTTCTCATACCCAGCAGGTCATTAGCATTTTTCATCTGTTATCTGAGCCTTACATGGCTGAGTTCCCTCTCTCCTCTCTGAGCTCCATTCTATGACTCCCCACAATCTATTACAGAAGATGAAACAGTACCTGTGGGAGTTAAAGCTACCCCTGTGCATTTAGTTTTCCGTAAAGGAGCCTGTGTGAGTCAAAGTGTGTGTGTGTTTGCATTCTGTTTATTCATGTTGTGAATTGAGACTGTATAAAAACCAGATGAGCTAACAGTGATAAATCCAGCTTGCTCTCTAGTTTTCTATTGTCTCACATACACATGGTTTCCAATAAATATTGTAAATTTTCACCCTACAAATTTGCAAGCCTTGAAAATGAAAAGATGAAAAAAAGAATGAACTGCTCAGCAGTTGCCTTTTCACTTTTATCATTTAATTTACTAGGCCTTTAGCTACATTTTACTTTATGTCAGTGTAACCAATGCTGTTAACTTTTGTTTGTTTGTTTTTTAAATCAATATATGTATAAGTTTCTACACTTTGTAGACCTAAAAATACAGAAACATACTGTAAATGTATACTAATTTAAAAAGCTCCTTTTTGTAATGCTGATATGGTGTGACAGTATACATCACTGTTTCACATATTAAAAAAACAAAAACTTATTTAAAGACATTTAAAGGTTAGAGAGTTGTTGAGCTCTACATCAGTCTTTGCATTATAAGAAGCTGTAGCAGGGTGCTTAAGTTAATCACATTCCATGTGGACAGTGGTAACACTATATTACACTAAATTATCATGGTGCTGCTTATGTAATGTAAACTGACCATTCTGTCAACATAGTTCTTAATTATGTGCTACGTTCAGAAAATCAAGTTGTGTTTACAAAGGAAATATGACTACCAGATGCTGTGCTGTGTACGAATATAAGTTTATCATTTCTGAAAATCAGGATATTTTTTTTCTTTACTGTTATTGATTTTGTCTCTTGCTCTGCTTGAAGGTGGAATTGCAGGTGGCATCGAAATCTGCATCACTTTCCCTACAGAGTATGTGAAGACTCAACTGCAGCTGGATGAAAAAGCCAACCCTCCACGCTACAGAGGCATCAGTCAGTACACACACACACAGGCAAAAAAAAAAAAAGATGACAGGATAGAGATTCCTCCTTGGAGTTAATTAGCAGAACTCTCTGGTCCATAACAGATTTTTGCCTGCTGCCACTCTCCCATGCATAGTAAACAAACTTATCACCTCTATCTCTCTTTCTGTGTGTTTGCACATTTGTTCACTTCCCTAATTTCTTCTTGGCTGATGCTCTGAGAATATTTTTAATAAGCCTTCTGTTGGTTCTACCAGACAGCTGTTATTTGTCTTTACTAAAGCTAAATTATGTAGTGTTAATATACTGATTATAAATCATGTTAACTGCATATTAGAAACTTTGAAGTGGTAGTTATTTTATGCATTTGTTGGAAGGGAAAACTGTAAACTTCAAGTCAATTTCATGCTTTTGCTGGTAGGTATTATTTGTGCAATTTGAGGAAATTGTATTTAATGGAAAAAATACATAGTTTATGCCATATTTTCCATTTTATTCATTTGTCAAGGAATAAAAATTCTGATACAGATTATAAATAAATATAAATAAACTCACTACATAACTTATTTGTAATTAAATTGTATTTAATGCTTATATATTTTATTTATTGTGTATATGTGACCTCTTCATTTTATTGTTGCCTACAATTAAATTCTATCATATCAAATACGAGTGTACAAGCAGCAATAAAATATATAAATTAATTAAAAAAAACATTAACATTGACCTGTCCAATGACAGCTCTTTGAAAATATTTGACATATTACATTTGAACTGTGTAAAATAAGGGAAAAAAAACATGTCATAACCATTAACTAACACATTCAGAATGTTTATAACAGTTTATGGTTGCAGTGAATTTGGTGTTGTGGCATTATAGTTTTCCTACACATTGTACTGACATGGTTGTAATGTTGTGTGTACAGTGGACTGTGTTACACAGACGGTTAGAAGCCATGGAGTAAAGGGCTTATACAGAGGCCTGAGCTCACTACTGTATGGATCTATACCCAAATCAGCGGTCAGGTGTGTATACCAAAAAACACACGCACACACACCCCAACACCCCAAATGTACATAAACCATTGAAATTTTTTTATAGGGACTGCTTTAATAATGTTTCTATTTTGGTGACTTGACATTTATTATGCAGCTTGTTTTTGTTCATGGAACAAAGGCACACACACACACACACACACACACACACTCTGAAGCATACAGAAGAGACACTCAAATACAAGTGCAGAGAATATGTTTATAATGTCAAAATATTTTCATATTTATAACAGGATTTTTTTTATACAGTCAGTTATCCCAAAGTGTGTTTGTGTGTCTTTCTGTGTGTCAGATAAACAGACAGGTCCAGCAGTGCATATCCTTTGTTGACAGTTAGAGCAGTGACTGCTACTCTGAGGCTTATGTGACACAAAGAGAGGCAGCAGTTCTGACCTCACGTATACCCATACACACACACACACAGACACACACACTCACATATGATTCACTGAAGAAATATGTGTGACTGAGACAATTCTGCAATAGAGCATATGCAGATCATTACTCTTAAATTCTAATCAAGTTTTATTTGAAGTATCTACCCAAAGTGCAATATTTTGTAATGACACTTGTGGGATAATTGGCAAAAATATTCCATTCCTAATGAGGAATGGCGGTAATTTTGGCCAAACGTGCATTTAAGTGTATTCTTGTATTTCCAAAATATTGTAAAAATTTCAAAATCTAGTATTCCCACAGATCAACATAATAAATGTTTAAACATATGCTGATATATCCTATATCCTGTATATACATCCTACATTAAAACCAAATGAATGTACATAACATGTAAAATGTTGAAACACAGCTGATGAGCTGTGCTGATTGGAACTGCTCTGTATTGCAGGCAGGATTGGACTTAATTAACTCATTTGGACTTAGGGTGATTTAAATCAAACACATTTTGTTTATGGGCCTTGTAGAGTGAGGGGCCTCTAAAAAATAGTAATTTTTTTGAGTTTGCTGAAAGACTGTATATTAAAATGTTTCATCCATTAAACAATATTTTAATACAGTAAATAAATGAGTGTTAAAACAGTGATAGAAATACACATCCCAAAAAGGTCAGGGAGATGTGGAAAAAAAAAAAAAGGAAAATGTCAGCATTCTGACTGGTAATGGGTCTTTTTTTTTTTCTTGGAGTTTATATATAATGCCATATACTGTACATTCAAGGTGTTTATTTCTATGGAATTTTATAATGGAGTTTACACAACATTTGATTAATAAATGATTATCTCACACATTATCACAGTTTGTTCCTCTATGCACTTCACGGTTAGCTGTAGGACATTATTTCTCATAGAAATGTTAGTAATCATATTTCTGAAATCTTTTGTAAGCCAATTCAAGCAAGGATGTATGAGTTGCTCAATTATTAATGCAATAAAAGTGATATATCTCTGATATAGATGCACCTTTACAAAATCTGATCTTTTTCCAAATGAACTAAAGGTGATAAATATTGATACAGTTTTGTTAGAGAGTATTTATAATTTTTTTGTGTAATTTCTTTCTGGTATTTTATCTATTTATTTATTTAGCAAGCAAACAAACATCATTATCATTTAATCATAAAACATCAGATCAAAATATGAAATATTTAGATATTTCCCAACTTGTGCCTGGAAGTACAGTTTGAGAAATACAGTGATTAAAAAAATACTGTGGTACAACACTAGCAGGATGTGCCTTGGTAGCTGAGGTTTGCTTTTCATTCAGATGGACATTGTACTAGACACGGTCATGTTCTGTGTTTATTTCGCCATAATGTCTCTCCCTAAGTCCTCTTCTGATTACTGTGATTGATTGTCCCCCAGCCATCAGTTGTTCCTCCATTCCATCTCTCCCCCACTTTTCATTAGATGATTGGGCTTGTGGTGGGATGGACCCAGAGAGAGGGGGAGGAAAGGGAAGGAAGAAGGATCGACCTTGTACAGACCCCACTAATGGAGTCTGTGTCGTAGAGGTACATGCTGTGATGATATATATGACCATGAGTCATCTAAGAGAAGTGGCTCAGGTCCCAGTTTCTGCTGCAATGTCTGCCATTCAGTTCCACCCTGCTAAAGTGATACCGGCTTTTTTGCAAAGGTTTGTGGCATACTAAGGAAGGCAGTCATTGTAGTAGATAACATTTAGTATTCTTAGAAAATGCGTGTGTGTGTGAGAGAGAGTGTGTGTGTGTGTGTGTGTGTGTGTGTGTGTGTGTGTGTGTGTGTGTGTGTGAGAGAGAGAGAGAGAGAGAGAGAGAGAGAGAGAGAGAAAGAAAATATTCATTGGCAGTATGAGTTGTGCCATGTCCAGCCAAAGAGCTGCTCAAATCTAATAAAGCAAAGGATAAATGACCTCAACTGCTGAGAGAGAGAGTGAGTAATGGCAAAATAACCAGACAGAGATAGTAACAGTAAAACAAGAACAGATAAACATTTGTGAAACAGACAGATTGAGAGATTGACAAACAGAGAGAGTAAAGAGGGTGAGGCACGTGTTGGTGCTCAGGTGGAAAGATATCAAAGACGTTCATCAGGCAGGCAGCAGCTTGTGTGCATTTGTTTGCATCTTCATTGTTTCTCTTTTTTCTGCCCACAACTCAAGTCTGAGCTATAAATAGAGCTCAGTTTCCAACTAGCCTTAATGTAGCCTTGTCTCTTCACTGATAAGGGGAGGATAGAAACAGGTTAATTTAGGAAAAAAAAAAAAAAAAACCTCACCCCACTCAAGTTCCCAAGGATCCCACCGCTGCGGCTGCTGCCATTGGTTGCCGAGGTTACTGTCGATGTCAGTTGATTAGAGAGGAAGCAAGAGTCTTCTTGGCAGGTGGTAAATATTCTGCAGAGCTGATGGGGTGCCTGTCTGGCAGGCAGGGAAGGATGTGTCGCCAGAGCTAGTAGCTCTGTGTGTGTCAGCGTTTACTGCTTGTGATGTGTTATTCCATTGAAAATGCATCCCTGTCCTTCCTGTATTCTAACTGAGTCAGACTTGGGAGAGCCTAGAGCCTCTCTTCACTTACATTGTGATAAAAGGATAAAAGACTACTTGGCCACTTTGTTACAAACACTCAACAAAACTTCTAGGTTCACGTTTCTCTTGTACAGCATATCTTCTAACCCAGTGGTCAGTTTCTTCCCAGTGGTCACCCCTTATTCTTCCTCTGTTCTGGGGGAATGTGAGGGGCATAAAGCAAATACTTGCCTGAAAATTTGCATGTTTTTGTTGCTTTTTCATTTGAATTTTGCATGCTTTATACAAAATTATTCTTAAATAATTACTAAAAATATAGAGAGAAAACACTAAGCCTAAATTGAATGTTTTACACACAGTTATATAATTATGAGAACATATAAAATGTATGGGAAATATACATTTTGATAAAACTAAATACAAGAATTGAAGTCCATTTACTATCAGTTATGTGTTTTAGTGTTTTACTAGGCTATAAGTGAAAACAGTGGAGAGCTTGGAGCAGGAGCTTACAGCGGCTCTCTGCATTTGTATCAGTAGGTCAGGAAGGCAACTCCTCAGCTGTGTTTTAGGACGCTAATGATGCAAGAATAATTTCCTCCCATGCTCCAAAAATACACGTTGGTAGGTGGATTGGTGACTCCAAAGTGTCAGTAGGTGTAAATGTGTGTGTTGCCCTGTGAAGGAATGGCACCCCCTCCAGTGTGTATTGCTGCCTTGTGCCCAATGATTCCAGGTAGGCTCTGGACCCACTGCGACCCTGAACTGAATAAGCGGCAGTGGCGGATGCTAGTCTTTCAAGGAGGGTAAGCTCAATTTCGGCCTACATCATAAAATGTGTCGGTTTATTTATACGTAAATTCTACCCTCCGTTCCTTTTCTAGAAAATGATCTATGACCCTGTCGTACCAACAAGGGGTCTTTTCCAGGGACTTGACTAGTGTCCTCTCAATGGCCAGCAGAGCTAGGTTGCTTAAACGGCCTTGGCCCATGTGAAGTGTGTCCGCCTGTGAGTGCTTTGTGACGGTGGAGGGGCTCAGCAGCACCCGCTGGACAGAAACTGTGATAGAAGTCAGAAAGGGTGATAGAGTGATCAGTCTCCAAACACAAGCAGCTACTAAAAACCCCACCAGAAATAGAAGCTCCATTTGTCGCTAACAAAGAAAATGACGCTAAGAGGATTAAGGAAGTCTCCGGTTCAACTCAGAACAGAATGAAAATTTAATGCTCCCACGGATCTCTACACCAAAGGATCGCTGATTCGCTCATTTCGCTGTCAATCAAAAAGGGATTCAGCCTCAGACAGATCATCCAATCATCATGCAGAAGCTGAGCGTCCGGGCCAGCCGAGGCCAGCCCACTGCCTCATAGACCCCCAGAGACGCTGAGCATCCGATGGGCGGGATAAAGCCCAGCATATATCCAATGACTCGTTTCGCTGCACTTCGCTGCTTCACTATTGAACTCTGTGGACGACATTGTTTAAAGCACTGTGAATTTGCGGGAATGATTAAGAGGAAAGCCGCGTCTTTACCAGTGATAAGATGCTGATTCTGAACAACAGTTAAGCACGTTGTAATACGTATTTATTCAATGACATATACACCCAACAGTATATATTTGGTCACTTATTTTTTTTACATTTTAGGGGAAGCTGAGCTTCCCTTGCCGTCTTAGGGCAATCGCCTCTGATAAGCGGTTACAGATAATGAATGAATAAAAGAAATATCTCAGCAAAAACCTCCAGCAAAGCTTACCCACACTAACTGGACTTTTAGAGGGTCAAACCTGGGGGCTTTGGAAATCCTCTGACCTCTGAGCCTCAGAAACAAGGAACACAAAAGCCTTAGGCCCAAGCTTACTGCCATGTTCATTGTTTAGAAAGAGACACAGGTCCAGTGATGATGAATACCTCATGCTCCATCTGTATGATTGCCATCCCACTACGGTTATTAGAGTATCCTTGGCACAAACCTCTCGTGTCATCTACAGGGAGAAAATAAGGTAAAATTATTAAATTCATAGTTCAGAGGTTTGTATTGAACTAAAGTTGGAGTATGTGATTTTGTGGAAACCAGTGTGCAAGTTGGTTTTTAATAATGATATTTATTATTATTATTATTATTATTATTATTATTATTATTAATAAGCATATTTCATTTATATTCTTTTTGGGATGTTGCTTCACATACATACAAACAATCAAAGAAACCAAAATACATAAGAATATTTAAAGGCTATAAAATGCAGTTCAAATAAGAAAAGGAAAAAATATATATACAATACAACAATAACAAAATTTAGAAAAAAATTCCCACCCCCTGCATTCAGCCCTGTAAGAAATTACAGCATGGACCCAAATGTGACTGATGCAATCAACAGTATTAATATCATAACAAATGTTCCAAACCAGTGTGTCTTCCTAGAGATAGGTTGACCATTTGGCATATTTAGCATATAAACAGGCAAATCAGGAAGAGCCACAACAGCTATCACTGTGGGACCAGAAGACCTAATCAATATCAAAGGAAGTTTATTACTGAGTAATCAACAACCACCACAGACAAAGTGAACTAGTCTAGACATGAAGGTGATACAACTCAATACACATTAAGTTCCTCACAGATGACAGGGTTCCATGTGAATTGTGTTCCTTAGGAGGAGCTGAGATGGAAGGCGGTATTGTAAAACTATATAAGCTGTGTTTTTCTATCGTCCCATTTTTTCCTACAGCCCTCATTCCAAAGCCACTATTCTAAAACACAAATATGCATTTGGCTTAGCCTTCAAACAACATCCACCTACCTCATGTTTCATTCTTTTTGTCTGAAAGCCTTTATAGCGTATGTTGGATTTTTAATCATACGCCACGATACCTCTGTGAATATATATTTAATATATATATTTATAATTTGTGTTTATAGCGTTGACCTTATTCAAACTCCTATAATCTCTGATATTTGACTTAATGATATTAATTAAAGTTTATAATTGGCTTAAGCAATTAAAACCTTAATAATTAGTTTGAGAATGAATAATAATCACGCTAAGTGAGTACTTCAGGATTTTCAGGAAAATTAATGAACAAAACTGCACACACTGTGATTTCAAATAATGAAAGTTTTATTAACAAAGAGAAGGATATTTACTTAACATAGCGTGATCTTGAAATCTCACGGCATCAAAGCAGGGGAAGCCGATTCGACTGTGGCAATACGCTAGGCACTCTAGCTTGTGACTAATGTGTTGCTAACTGAGGTTTAATTAATACAAAATTTATCAAGAAACTTAATTCAATTTTCAGCTCTGGACATGCGTAAGTTTAGCTTACTTTTCGTCGATTGTCTCCACTCGTTGCGTACAAAGGCTCTCTGAGGTCCTGGGAGTGATGGCGTCTTTTTTGATTTCGCGGTCTTGGAAGTTTCCAGGCTGAGTCAGCGTGGAGGTTTTCTTCGTCGGTTGAGTCGCCTCGGCGTACTCGGAGCGTGATGACGCCAGCGGCAGGATCCTCTGGCTCAGTGACGTGAGTAGGAGGGTTCGACCATATGGACGTTTGGATGAAAGTTTCGCTGGTTACTGCGGATCCAGAACTGAAAATCGATTCAATAAGCTTACTTATTCTACGACTTTCTGGTATCTCGGCGGTGTTTTCTTACTCTGGCCATGAATAAGTTCACCGGCTTTGATCAGTCGTGAGATTAAACTTAGATTGGGCGATAAAACATAAACAAGGTTAAAAGAAAAGAAAATATTCAAATCGCTCGACGCATTATTAAAGCTTCATACTTTCAGCTAATTCAAGACGTCTCTTGTGAGCTTTTGATGAAGTCTCTAAGATTTTTCTTTGTTTCGTCGGCGTGAAGAAGAGAGCGTCTCGCTTTGGAGAGGTTTGGACTGGAAGCGATGTTTTCTGCTGATCTCTTTGTTGTTTCGAAGCTTCTCGGAGTTCCTCTTGAACTTCTCGAATTGTTGAACTCCTTCTCCTTCTCCTTCTTCTGTGTGCTCTGCTTGATTTTTCTGTGTGTCCAGTTCGTCTCTTCGTTCGTTCTGTTCGTGTCGAGAGCTCTGTGTTTTTCAAAGCCAGCGCGGTCACGCCTTAATGGAAGGCGTTCTTTTCTGATTGGACGCGAGTTCAGGCTCACGTGACTGACTTCATGAGACAGGAAAGGGGGAGAGAGTAGGAGGGGGTTTGAATCAGTGATTCACAGAGACTGAACATAATTTTCGCGTATTGAAATTCCTTATACATTTTAGTAACATATAACAATGAGTATACTGGATTATTAATATCAAACATTTACATAAGATTTCATCCTGGGGTACGTTGTGTTTACGTCCCGTTTACAATAATAAGTTAGAAAAACATTAATCCGTTTTCTCTAGTCGGAGACAGAACTTCTTTTCATGATAGAGACAATCAGCAATATACATCATTTCATTAGAAGGTGGGCATTCATCTGAGGGCATTGAAAGTGACATTAATACATTTGTTTATACACATTTAATCATAATTTGACTTCATTCCAGTCATTTGTTTTAGGCTGTTGGTCCATGCCATGTTGGTCCAGTGCGGATGGATGAGTCACGGGGTTCAACCGAGGTCACTTTTGGTTTAACCATTTGCTGGTCCTGTTTAGTGGGCTCGAGATAAGGACGAGACATTTAGGTGCCATTGTCATAAAAGCGGGCCGTAAAAACTCTCTTATTTGTTCTAGGTTCCTGTTTCTCACAAGAGAGAAGGGGGTGTTGGGGCCATGTGTCACTTGAAAGTGTCCCTCTCTAGTCTTTGATGTTAGATCTTATGTGTGTGCGTGTTTGTGAGGGGTGTAGGGTCCTTGCACCCCTGCGGTTCGTGTCTTGGTCGCAGACGAAAGGTCCCCTTCAGACTGGAAAAGTTTTAATTCAAAACTTTTCATTTCTTCATCTTTCATTTTAATTTTTCATTCGTTATTCATATTCGGTCCATACTCCACTACATTCCCCCCTTTCTTTTCAGTTTTATGGTTCGGCAGGGATCATGGGGCTGAAAAGAACTTTTGCTGTGGAGGAAGGTGAGATCAGCAAGCATATTCAAACACATTTCCAGAGCTGATGTATTCCTATTAGTGTGTGGGTGCATATGGAATGTGTATGTTTGCATGCTGAAGGGATTCTAATTATTTAGGGGTAGGTCTTGTTCAAACGCAACCTCAAGGGCTGATTCTTCGACATGGCCTTCGGCTTCATATCTAAAACTTGGGGGTTCACCTCTCTGGGCTCTTTTATGTCTGACGAATTTGACCATTTTATTAGACCAAGTTTCTAATCTGCTCTGGAGGGCTTGAGTGCATTTGAAATAGAACCAAGCTATACCAAAGGTCAAAAGATATCCTAATCCTACCAGGGTAACTAGTAAGGTGTCCGGAGTGGACCATGCATAGGTGACAGGCTGAACTGGCCATAGGGGTTGAGACGACAGCTCTCTAAGAGTGTTATCTATGGGGGTTAGATCAATGACTTGGGTTCCCTCATATTCTAGGCGAGTTAGTGTTTTAGTATCTAGCTCGATGGTGTGTTTGGAGAAGAACTCTGAGATTTCTATGTCGCTCTCATATTGGTCAGGGTTTAGGTGATACAGGGCCAGGTCTCCTACATGTAAGATTGCGTTTACAGGGACGTCTACCCAGAAGGTTTGGCTAGGAAGGAGTACCCTTTCTGAGGTGTCATATTGATCATAGGTTAGTAGGGCCTCTCTAAAGGGGGTGTTAACCAACCAACGATTTCCAACAATTTCAGCTTGAGTACTGGTTACCAAACATCGGGGTGTGACGACTACCAGGCATTGAGTATCACTCATCATAGGCTTGAGGCCACAGATCCCATTTGCGCTGTCACGAATGAAAGGTTTGCTAGGGCACAAATAGTGAATGTCTTTAGTGAGTGTGCACATAAGCAAATTGGGTACCAGATATAGGTCAGGGTTATCGTCTTGGTATGCTACAAGAGATGTTGTTTTTACATGAACGTAGGCAGAATCTTGCCAGAAGCCAACGTTGACAACATCTTTCAAACGGTATATGTTTTCAGGCGCCATTATGGGAAGGTTAATGATGAATGCTAATTCTCGGTCTTGAGGATTAACGTAAATTGGGATGGCGCTACCTAAGGTATAGGCTAGGTGGGCCTGGAGATCAGTAACTACTTCTCGAGTTGCTGTAGATAAAATCTCCTGTACTAAGGATAGAGGCACCAGGTAGGGAGGAATCCTCCCCATGGCTAGGCTATCTACAGAGGAGCTGATTTCTTGTAGCATATCAGATGTAGTGGAGTATGGACCGAATATGAATAACAGATGAAAAATTAAAATGAAAAATGAAGAAATGAAAAGTTTTGAATTAAAACTTTTCCAGTCTGAAGGGGACCTTTCGTCTGAATCCAACATTCCACAAACCGCAGGGGGCAAAGACCCCGCAACACGCACACACCTAACATCAAAGACTGGAGAAGAACACTTTCAAGTGACACATGGCCCCAACACCCCCTTCTCTCTTTTAACTAACAGGAACAAAGAAGAGAGCTTTTACGGCCCGTTTTTATGACAATGGCACCTAAATATCTCTCCTTATCTCGAGCCCACTAAACAGGGCCAGCAAATGTTTAAACCAAAAGTGACCTCGGTTGAACCCTCGTGAATCACCCATCAACAACGTGGACCAACAGCGACCCCAAATGGACACTGGCGAAACCACGCCTCGCTCGGGGTCGTCTAAACAATAACGAAAATGTCAAATCCTGATTAAATGTGTATAAACAAATGTATTAATGTCACTTTCTTTGTCCTCAGATGAATGCCCACCTTCTAATGAAATGATGTATATTGCTGATTGTTTCTATCATGAAAAGAAGTTCTGTCTCTGACTAGAGAAAACGGATTAATGTTTTTCTAACGTATCATCATGAATTGGACGTAAACAACGTAACCAAGATGAAATCTTATATGTTTGATAAATAATCCAGGACACTCATTGTGGTATGTTACTAATATGAATAGGAAATTTAGATACGGGAAATGTCTATCTTATTACTTATTGTTTAAATCTCTGATCCAGCCTTCCCCCTTTCTTGTCTCATGAAGTCAGTCACGTGAGCCTAAACTCGCGTCCAATCAGAAAAGAACGCCTCTCCTTAGGGCGTGACCGCGCTGACTTTGAAAACAGCAGCTCGACTGCTCGCAGTTCAGTTACGAGAGCTCGACAGCAGTTACGAGAGCTCGACAGAAGTAACGGTCCACGAAAGAAAGCGGAGAAGAGAGGACGAGAACAACGGCAAGAAAATCCGAGAAACTTTGAAACAACAAAGAGACGCTTCTCCTTCCCGCTGATGAAACCAAGAAAAACCTCATAGACTTCATCAAAAAGCTTACAAGAGACGTCTTGAATTAGCTAATAGTATGAAGTTTTAATAACGCGTCGAATGATTTTAATATTTTCTTTTCTTTTAATCGTGTTTATGTCTTATAGCCCAATCTAAGTTTAATCTCACGACTGATCAAAGCTGGTGAACTTATTCGTGGCCAGAGTAAGAAAACACCGCCGAGATAACAGAAAGTCGTAGAATAAGTAAGCTTATTGAATCGATTCTCAGTTCTGGATCCGCAGTAACCAGCGAAACTTTCATCCAAACGTCCATATGGTCGAACCCTCCTACTCACGACATTGAGCCAGAGGATCCTGCCGCCGGCGTCATCACGCTCCGAGTACGCCGAGGCGACTCAACCGACGAAGAAAACCTCCACGCTGACTCAGCCTGGAAACTTCCGAGACCGCGAAATCAAACAAGACGCCATCACTCCCAGGACCTCAGAGAGCCTTTGTACGCAACGAGTGGAGAAAATCGACGAAAAGTAAGCTAAACTTACGCATGTCCAGAGCTGAAAATCGAATCAAGTTTCTTGATAAATTTTGTATTAATTAAACCTCAGTTAGCAACACATTAGTCACAAACTAGAGTGCCTAGCGTATCGCCGCAGTCGAATCGGCTTCCCCTGCTTTGATGCCGTGAGATTTCAAGATCACGCTATGTTAAGTAAATATCCTTCTCTTTGTTAATAAAACTTTCATTATTTGAAATTACAGTGTTTACAGTTTTGTTCGTTAATTTTCCTGAAAATCCTGAAGTACTCACTTAGCGTGATTATTATTCATTCTCAAACTAATTATTAACGTTTTAATTGCTTAAGCCAATTATAAACTTTAATTAATATCATTAAGTCAAATATCAGAGATTATAGGAGTTTGAATAAGGTCCACGCTATAACACAAATTATAAGAATATATATTAAATATATATTCAAAAGATATCGTGGCGTATGATTAAAAATCCAACATACGCTACATATATATATATATAATTTTTTTTTTTTTTTGGCGCCCACGCGAGGCCAGGAAAAAGGCTGCACAAACTGCAAAACACTGAAACAATCTCAGCTTGGGTTTATTAAATACTTTCCGCTGTTTGTGTTGCTGAATAACGATTGAGATTCAAAGCTTGATGTGGGCAATTATACCGTTTAGAAAAATAAGCTTGGTTGTTTTTGAAGAGCGCGGCTCTGCGCCATTTTGCATGCATTAAATTGAGGCCTGGGCACGTCTAGCTGCGCAAAATTCCGCTGTAAGACTTTGCCGTCGGATTCGACCTCCCGCCGCGAAATTCCGGCGAAGTAAGACCACCGAACCGAACACCTCCGTTCGTTTTAAACTGGGTCGCTACCAGCCTTAATAACGAGATCGCGCACTAGGCGATTGGGAGGTTATTAAAAGAATCAGCCGAAGATACGGCTTGTGTTATGAGATGAGAGGTCTGCTCTCATCAGCTCTTCCTGTTAAACTGAACACGAATTCAGGAAAGGAAGGACCCCTTTGAAGGGGCGGAGCTGAAACTAAGGAGGGAAATTCAAAACGCCCCCAAAACAGAGGAAGACTAATTCCCTCTTGTGGTATAAGTGCGTAATTGCAGGGAAAAATACTTCATAACTAGCGTCTATTGAAGCGTGTCCTCCCGTGCTCCTCCTTGTGGTCAAGTGTGGTGCTACCCTTGACGTTTGATTCCCGTACACCCTCTAGTGGTTGGGAGGTTGTCCTCCGAGACAACATAAGTGTTTAGCAGCCCTCTGGTGTTTAAAAGGTGTCATTACAGATGAAATTCTTTTAAAGTACCTTAGTGTAAAATCTCTGTTCCTCTTTTTAAATTTTTAATTTTTATTTTTTGATAAAATATCTGAGCGTTTAAAATCTTTATCCAATTTTAGATTTTAATCTGATAACGCCCTCTAGTATTAAAACTTCCCGCTACAGTGGAAATTCCCATTTGTGTTATATTGTGTCTGCTCGTGCCGTGTTTATTGGGATTCCCACCAGCGCCGACTGGTGTCCATTGCTGCTATTGCATTATAACTTGCTTGTCGCCCTCTGGTGTCCCAGTCTGGTATTACAATTTAAGTTCAACTTAAATACTGAAGCTTGCTGTTGCCATTCAGACTTACCTTCAGTACCCTCTAGTGGAGAAACTTGCTATCGCAATTGAAATTGTCAACCAGTTCACACCGATAAGACCTGGTATTACAGCTCTAGTGGCTGTCTCTAAACTCTGCACATCTGAATAATTACAAAATAAAAAGTAAAGGCTTGGAAGCATAATAAGTTGATACAACTATAGCAGACAGTGTGCAGTAATTAGAGATTGACACTTTAACTTGATACCAGATCACAAACGCAGTTAAAAGAGAGAGTCTTTTAAGTTAGCTGTACTTATTAATCCTTTAATTCGGAAAATTCTTTTACTTTCATAATTCCTTAATTGGAAATTATATCTAGTAATAAATCTTACTTAATTTTAAGATTCTTTAATCCAAATTTTTCGACAATTCTTTAATCCAAAATTTTTAATAATTTCAATTATTGAAAATTTTTTTTCGAATAGTGTTCTCTCCTCTTTTGCTCACTTGCATACAGCAACTTTCATTCCACCCTCTCCTACTAACAGACTTCCCTTAGAGATTCACAAGTGAACTCTAACACCATACATACTAGCAGTTACTCTTAGAGCACTCAGTACAGGTGAAGTTAGTTCGATTTAGTTAGGAAAGGGATTAACAGAATTAATCCGAACTAAATAGAAGTAAGTTACACCTCGCAGTTAAAACACAGCTAACATGGCAGAAGGAACCTTTCCCTCGGAAGTATATGTAGAAGGTTTGTGGGATGAGGCGTTCTCTGTTCTGACCAGCATCACCAATGATGTGATGCCTGGACTCGAGACGGTGCAGAAAGCCTCACAGGCCCATCGTGACCACATGGTGGCTAAGTGGGTAGAGAACCACTTAACCGACATCCTCAAGGGCAAGCCCCGAACTGAGGCATTAGGTCAAATAGCTCTCCTCGCTGTAGTACAGCTCAGGGCCAGTGAATGTGAGCTTGAGGTATCACGGCGACAGCGAGCAAAGGTAGAGGCAGAGTTAAGTCAACTTCAAAGCGAAATAGCTGAAGGGAACACACTGCCCCAGGTCACACCTGATGTGCCACCTAGTGCCGCTACAGAAAGACAAGGCCAGCAGGAAGATAGTGAGGATCAGGAACCAGACTCAGGGACCGTAACCTTTAGAGCTGCTGCAGCACCTCCTCTGGTATCAACGGGTATTTCACCTTCCCCTGTGTCTCCTGTCAGCCGTCCCTTACAACGCCCTGCTAGACCCAGAGCACTGCAACCCAGTGTCTGGTCCCCTCAACCTTTACCCTCTCACGGTCCCTCATACAAGGACCTAGATAAAATCGCGCGTAATATAACCCACTTTGATCCCAAACCTGACGGTTCTAATGATATCTTTTCCTACCTCAAAGATATTGACTTCTACCTCCCCGGGATCACCATAGATGACAGACTATATGTGATTAAACTGACCTCCAACCGAGACGTCAGTAACTTCATTGAACGTCAGCCAGACTACGTAAAAGCGCGATATGATGTGCTGTGCCAAGCATTGGAGGAAGAATTCTCCAATCACCTGTCACAGACCGGACTGGCTGCTGCTTTGAACATAAAACAGCAACGCCAGGAATCCCCTCAGCAATATTATAACCGACTCAGACAGACGTACTTCGGACCTAGGAATGACTCCGGAATGGAGGAAGAGTTAAATTTCAAATCACTATTTATCCAAAACCTACATCCCCACACCAGTCATCAGTTGGGAGTCTCAGCTTGCCCTCGCACCCTGTCTAGCAGGCAGCTGCGTGATTTAGCACTCAGAGGTTTCCTAAAATCCCAACAAATTCCCAACAGGCGGTCCGAAACACCCCAAGTCTTCAATGTCGACTCCAACTCCCCACATTTAGAGTTAGAAGGTGCCACCCAGGCCGATCCTCCAAGATCCGCCCTGGACCCTTCCTCCACTCCGTGGACTAGTGAGGGCCCGAAACCTCATCCACCCTCACACCAATACAAGTGCTACCCTCCTCGCAGGCCAGACAGAAATCACGACAAAGATTTCTGGAACCCTCGGGACAGGGCTGGGTATGGTCGTGACTATTACCCTGCAGAAAACCGCGGTGCGGGCCGTGGAAAACCATCACATCCCCATAAGGGATATGAGCGAACAGCTCAGAACCAGCTTTCTGATTCTAATAGACAAAAGAAAGAGAAATACTGGTATCAAAATAAAGAAAATCACACCAAAGACAAGCTTAAAGGCAAGGAATTCAGCTCTAAGGAGTTAGAGGACATCCGCCGAATGCTTGCAATGATCTGTAAAGAGAAAAAGAAAATACCTGACATTCTCTCTATCACCTCTGTGCGGTCTAGCCCAAAGCCATCCTTTAACACCCCAGAAATGTTAGAGAGTTATGTAGGAGAAGTGACAAGCAAAGCTCCGTCTTCTAGCGCACCGTGCAATCTCCTCTTGACCCAAACAAATACTGAAGACCCAATGATACAGGGGGGTGATTCGCAACCACCAGTGCTGTTTTGGTTGTTCAGTTAGACGGTAAAGAAGATTTAACGCCAAATGACCCTTCAGTCATTGAAGGCGACACACCCGTCCGACAATTCATGGGACACTTAACTGAGAAAGGGGTTGCACGCAAATTCTATTTGTCCACCATTGTGGAGAGAAGGCTAGTACATGAGGCCCTGTTGGACACTGCATCAGATGTCACGCTCATGTCTTCCGCCTTGTTCCACCAGGTTCGAGCCATTGCGCGGCGTGAAAATCGCGAGATACAGCTCCAAAACTGTTCTCTTAAAATTCAGCCGTATTCACATGCAGGCCTTACTATCCAATCTATGGCACTAATACACTTAGCCATCGGACCAATGACTTTAGTGCATCCAGTCCATGTGCCTCCTCTCGAAACAATTCCCTTCCTCATCGGCAAAGATCTCCTTAATCGCTTCGAGCCACTGATTGACTTCAAAAGGTCAAAGATCTGGGCACAAGTGCGTGAGCCTTTACCCATCTGCACCCCACACCACCGGGAAGCTCAGTGTTGCCGTCTCGAAATCCGGCCTGAATCAATAGGAGATCCACCAAGTCAGATCCCTCACTTCGAGGAAGAGGAAACTGAGCCCATGGCGACCACACCAGAGACAGCAGTCTCTCCCTGGC
Organism: Hoplias malabaricus; assembly: GCF_029633855.1. Taxonomy (NCBI): domain Eukaryota; kingdom Metazoa; phylum Chordata; class Actinopteri; order Characiformes; family Erythrinidae; genus Hoplias; species Hoplias malabaricus. Next base: position 22,545,763 of record NC_089813.1, read on the forward strand.
CCCCTAGTGCCATGTTAGAACAACGGAACACATTCCTGTACACTTTCACACAGCCGTCCACAACAGACGCTCCCGGCCTTCCCATCGTGAATGGTCTCACAATGCAGGACTATCATGTGGACAATGCAGTTCTGGCTCTGTGGACTGACAAGTCCGCTATAAGCCAAACCCTCTTTAACGCTCTGCGCCTCACTCAACCAAATATTCCTTTGGTGAGCAGTCCTTGTCGTTTCCCTCTTAACCCGACATCAAAAGTGATGTCACCCACTGACGGAATTTGCCCTTTAACTGTCCAGTGGAACAAAAGGGTAATCACCCATTATTTCTTAGTCGTCCCTGACTTGCCGCACGACGCTTACATTGGAAGTGACTTCTTGGTGCCCCTCGATGTCCACGTAGACACTCTCAATAGCGTGCTGTGGTCTTTGACCTATGTTTCAACGGAAACCTGGTCCTCGGATCTCAGCAACCTAGGCTCAGGACAAACTATTCCCGAGGTATGTCAGGTCACTAACCAAGGTTCACTTGTGGTACCTGCGAACACCACAAATGTACCCATCCGCTTAGTCATGCGACCTGGCCAACACTTAAGCCACGCGCATGCAGTTTTCCAACCATCACCTCAGTTCTTCGAACTAGGCCTCACCATCGAAGCCACACCTTTGGTGGAAACACGAGCAAGATCCACCTATCTATTCGTACGGAACGAAACCACTCAACCCTCGACGATCCCTCACTCATCCCCTCTGGGTTGGTTAGTCAGTACGAAATTCCATGACTTTGAGTTGCGAATTCCGATCATAGGACCAATGCCTGAATCCCTTCTTCTTGATCATCCATAATCAAAGGCGTTCTACACTCATCTGACACGAGCTGTTGCTCTCTTCTCAGCTCTGGATATGAGTAATGACGCCATTTGCAGGATAGATCTCGCTGACGACAATCAAATGACGGTCACGGTTCTTTCTTTAGATTCATTCCCGGAATCCTCCCAGGAACCATCCCGAAGCGGGAGAAAACACTTCAAATCCACGTACTTCGAAAGAACTATCTGACTCCGAATTTCGTATCCAAGTCGAACACGTTCTAAAGGAGGCCGACGCCCTCCAAAGCAAAGAAGAACGTGAGAAACTCTGTGAAGTGCTCCTTAAATATCAAAAATCTTTTTCCAAAGATTCAACGGACTGTGGTCTCACTGATATTCATTCAGTGCGCATTCCCACTCGTCCAGGAGCACCACCCACGTTTGTCCGCCAATACAAAATTCCGTTGGCATCCTATGAACCGGTACAACAAATCATTGATGACTTGCTGGAAAAGGGCATAATTCGACCCTGCAACAGCACATATTAGGCACCATTATGGCCCGTCATAAAACCAAATGGTAAATGGCGCTTAACCATCGACTATCGGAAACTAAATCAACAGGTTCCCTTGTCTCGATGGCCGATGACACAATTGGAGCAAGAACTTCCCTTGGTCCGAAACGCTAAATACTTTTCCACCATCGATGTAGCCTCTGGCTTCTGGACCATCCCGGTGCAAGCAGAAGACCAACACAAGCTCGCTTTCACTTTCGCAAACCGACAGTACACATTCACTCTGTGCCCTTTTGGATATGCCAACTCACCCGCGGAGTTTAACATTTTCTTAAACAATGCATGCCCTGACGCCCGCGAGCGAGGCACCCTCATATATGTGGACGACATACTCATGCGTAACCACTCCCTACAGGCACACATTGACGAGATTGATCACGTTCTTGACCAGCTTACAACAGCAGGTGCGAAAATATCACTCTCCAAATGTCAGTGGTGCAGAACAAAAGTGAATTACGTTGGTCTGCTCGTAAGCACTGATGGTGTTGAACCACAAGTGAGTCGAGTGCAAGGGGTAACAAACCTCGCAGCACCCACCAATCTTAAGGAACTCCGCAGTTTCTTAGGAGTATGCAACTACTCACGACAATTCATAGAGAACTATGCGGACCTAGCTCGTCCACTTTATGACCTCTTGAAAAAGGATACTCCGTTCACCTGGGGCGAAGCCCAGGAACACGCCATGCAGGCACTGAAATCGAAACTGTGCACGGCTCCATGCCTTGCCTATCCTGACAGTAGCAAAGAATTCTACCTAGAAGTAGGGTTCTCGGACCACTGTCTCAGCTCCGGTCTGTATCAATTACACGACAGAGACAAATGTGTCATAGCCTATGCTAGTAAAACTATGCTGGCTGCCGAAAACAAATACAGTGACTGCGAAAAATCACTACTAGCAACAGTGTGGGCAGTCAAACATATCTCCAACTACCTAGGTGGTCAGAAGGTGATTGTTGAAACTCATCATCAGCCAGTCACTTTCCTAAACAGCCAACGAATTCGAGAGGGTGTAGTAACTAACGCTCGAGTAGCATCCTGGCTAATGGCTCTCCAAAGCTTTGACTTAGAGGTACGTTACGCGCAAAACTACAAGAGCCCCCTAGGCACAGGCCTTGCTTCCTGCAGGCGATGCGAAGGAAACATTCCTTCCCAAGTGCCACAAACTCTAGAAACCCTTTTACCCACCGTGGCTAACCACCACTATTTCGATCCTAACACATGCAAAGACCTTATCACTGCGTATGTAGATGGTTGTTCGTTCCGCCGAGAACACATCCTGATGGCAGGGGTGGGTATTATCGGAATAAACGGATGGCCTCACGAACCCCTAAGATTCAAATTGGGTGCCCAGTCCTCCCAATATGCTGAAATAGCAGGAATTCTCATCACACTCCAGTCCGCGGTCCAGAAAAGCATAAAAACGTTGGTGATCTGCACCGACTCCAACTACGCGCGCCTAAGCTTCACATGCCACTTGAGACTGTGGAAAACCAACAACTACACCACGTCAAACAAAAAGCCAGTTAAACACAAAGAGCTTTTCGCGGCATGCGAACACTTGGTAGATACACATGACCTGCAGATCTACTGGAAGTAAGTGAAGGGTCACTCCCGAGTCCCGGGAGATGACAAAGAATTCAATGATCAAGCAGACAGCTTAGCCAAACAAGGGGCCCGCGAAGGCACATCATGGACATTCGATCCCTCCCTTTATCCAAACCCACCCGACATCAAAGTCCTAGCTGTCACACGGTCTCGAACTGTAACGAAGGCGTCGCCTGACAATGCTAAACCTACCATTGTCTCTATTAACCCTGCTTTTTCGGACGCTGACTTAGTTACTCTCCAAGCTCGAGACCCATCCATTTCTAAAATGCTTAGCCATGTCTCTGACCCATCTACATATCCCATCACAGCACAGGATCTTGACACCATACCAGGCCTTAAAGACCTATACGGCGCCAGAGCGTCCCTCCAAGTCGTCAAAGGCTTGCTAGTTCATGCCACTGACTCGCACACTTCACCTACGTTCGTGGTTCCTCAGTGCCACAGGGGGGTGATGCTGATGCACGCCCATGACTCCCCATCTGCAGGACACAAAGGGGTCAAAGCAACACACCATGCGCTCAGGCAGGTGGCATATTGGCCCCACATGGTAAAAGATGTGGCTGACTACATTAAAGGCTGTCTGGTATGTTGCCAATTTCAACCCTCGAATCCTCTTCATAGAGCCCCCTTGCAAAAGAAAGGATTATCTTTCCCGTGGTCAAACCTCCAGATAGACTGGGTTGGACCACTCACTCGAACAGTAAGAGGTAACAAGTACTTCCTCACAGTCACGTGTGCATTCACTAAATGGGTAGAATGCCTCCCCGCACCGAATGACACAGCGCTAACCACTGCAAACTTACTGATGAACCATGTCTTCTCACGGTTTGGCCTACCCAGCCGTGTCGACTCTGACAGAGGGACACATTTCACAGCTGAGGTCATGCAGCAGCTCTGGCAACTCTTAGGAGTAAAAGCCAGCCTTCACATTAGCTACCATCCTCAAAGCTCAGGTCAGGTAGAGCGAGCCAACCGAACTGTTGTTAGCATACTGAAAAAGTACGTAGCAGCAAACCAACGAGACTGGGATGTCAAACTACCCCTTGTACTGATGGCCATACGGGCGACCCCACACGATGCGGTCGGGGTCTCACCTCTTGAGTTGATGACAGGGAGACAAATGACTCTGCCTCTACATCTGATATATCAGCCAGGTGAAGCTAGCATAGCCGTAGCCTACACCACTCATCAGTGTATGGAGGATCTGCAGAAACACCTCAAAGCCACTTTCGCCTTTGCCCAGCAGAAACTGGAAAAAAGTGCAGAAGGTCGCAAAGCGTACTATGATCACAAAGCATCCCACGACAAACAAGGTATGGTACTACATCTTTGTCCAACCTGTTGGAAGGTCGCGAAAAACAGGGGGGAATTTGGCCCGCAAATTCCTACCCCGATGGTCCGGTCCCTATAAGATAACAGACAAACTGTCCCCCGGTGTTTACAGGATCAAGATAAACAAAGCTCGGGGCAGTACTGAACTCAAATGGGTCCACCGCAACCAAATCCGACCACACACAACCCCCATGGGACTTGTAGGGGATACTAACGCTAGTGTTAGATCATAAACGACAGAACCAAAGGCAGGAAGGGTGTTGATTAACAAACAACTACAACCTTCTACTCACACCTTAGTTCTCCTATCCCTTTTCCCTTTTTCTCTCACTCTTTAGCAGGCAACGAGCTTCTAACCAGACTGAGGACACTAGTCCCTCATCGTCAATTATTGTAGAGAGTTTACCCTAGGAAACTTTTATCAAAAGGGGGGTATCGTTAAAAATTTTGTAATTTGTCTAAACGACCCGCCATAAATACCCTAAATCTAACCATGAGCATCTCTTCCGGTAGGATGGCCCCGCTGCTCATTCTCCTGATCGTCGGCTCCCTAGGAACCGCCGTGCTCCCTGAAGTGATCGAACCGGGTCCTGACTCAGGAATAATACTGAAAGACCAGCCGGGACTGCTAATCACTAATTGCCGCCTCCATACCCAGAGAGTATTCGTACGGTTGAATCCCGCCGAAGCGTGTAGCAAAAACCTACCGATAACCACTCTGCAGACTGGCCGGAATGGAGTTAGATGGACTGAAGAAGCTATCAGCCATGCTGAAGCCGACGTAACTCATATGCTCCGCCAGCTACAAAAGTTCACCGTAACGCAATCAGAACTAAATGGTTTTAATAAACGACCTAAATGCTTCATAGGCGGATTGCTAATAGCAGCTGCAACTGTGGGATCACTACTGAGTCTCGGAACGTCCGCCGTCAATGCCGTCAATGTAGCCATTGTTAAACGTCAAGTAGGGGAACTGCAAGCTGAAATTCCGAACATTAAAACCCAATTAGACAAACAGCAGCAGCACCTGCAAACAATTGGGCAAACCCTACGTGGCACCATCGTAGTGCTCAACGCTCATAGTTTCGCTTTGAACAAAACGCTCCAGACGGTTAACTCTATGCTTTCAGTAGTACAACTTGACCTTGCCCACATCCAGCTTGTGAATATGTTATTGTCTGATATGCTACAAGAAATCAGCTCCTCTGTAGATAGCCTAGCCATGGGGAGAATTCCTCCCTACCTGGTGCCCCTATCCTTAGTACAGGAGATTTTGTCTACAGCAACTCGAGAAGTAGTTACTGATCTCCAGGCCCACCTAGCCTATACCTTAGGCAGCGCTATCCCAATTTACGTTAATCCTCAAGACCGAGAATTAGCATTCATCATTAACCTTCCCATAATGGCGCCTGAAAACATATACCGTTTGAAAGATGTTGTCAATGTTGGCTTCTGGCAAGATTCTGCCTACGTTCGTGTAAAAACAACATCTCTTGTAGCATACCAAGACGATAACCCTGACCTATATCTGGTACCCAATTTGCTTATGTGCACACTCACTAAAGACATTCACTATTTGTGCCCTAGCAAACCTTTCATTCGTGACAGCGCAAATGGGATCTGTGGCCTCAAGCCTATGATGAGTGATACTCAATGCCTGGTAGTCGTCACACCCCGATGTTTGGTAACCAGTACTCAAGCTGAAATTGTTGGAAATCGTTGGTTGGTTAACACCCCCTTTAGAGAGGCCCTACTAACCTATGATCAACATGACACCTCAGAAAGGGTACTCCTTCCTAGCCAAACCTTCTGGGTAGACGTCCCCGTAAACGCAATCTTACATGTAGGAGACCTGGCCCTGTATCACCTAAACCCTGACCAATATGAGAGCGACATAGAAATCTCAGAGTTCTTCTCCAAACACACCATCGAGCTAGATACTAAAACACTAACTCGCCTAGAATATGAGGGAACCCAAGTCATTGATCTAACCCCCATAGATAACACTCTTAGAGAGCTGTCGTCTCAACCCCTATGGCCAGTTCAGCCTGTCACCTATGCATGGTCCACTCCGGACACCTTACTAGTTACCCTGGTAGGATTAGGATATCTTTTGACCTTTGGTATAGCTTGGTTCTATTTCAAATGCACTCAAGCCCTCCAGAGCAGATTAGAAACTTGGTCTAATAAAATGGTCAAATTCGTCAGACATAAAAGAGCCCAGAGAGGTGAACCCCCAAGTTTTAGATATGAAGCCGAAGGCCATGTCGAAGAATCAGCCCTCGAGGTTGCGTTTGAACAAGACCTACCCCTAAATAATTAGAATCCCTTCAGCATGCAAACATACACATTCCATATGCACCCACACACTAATAGGAATACATCAGCTCTGGAAATGTGTTTGAATATGCTTGCTGATCTCACCTTCCTCCACAGCAAAAGTTCTTTTCAGCCCCATGATTCCGAACCATAAAACTGAAAAGAAAGGGGGGAATGTAGTGGAGTATGGACCGAATATGAATAACGAATGAAAAATTAAAATGAAAGATGAAGAAATGAAAAGTTTTGAATTAAAACCGTTAAAAACGATTTCACCGTTTTGTTCAAAGCGACACTGTGAGCGTTGAGCACTACGACGGTGATACGTAGGGTTTGCCCAATTGTTTGCAGGTGCTGCTGCTGTTTGTCTAATTGGGTTTTAATGTTCGGAATTTCAGCTTGCAGTTCCCCTACTTGATGTTTAACAGTCAATTATTATTGTAGTATTGTAGTAATGTATTATAGTATTTAGTTCTGATTGCGTTACGGTGAACTTTTGTAGCTGGCGGAGCATATGAGTTACGTCGGCTTCAGCATGGCTGATAGCTTCTTCAGTCCATCTAACTCTGTTCCAGCCAGTCTGCAGAGTGGTTATCGGTAGGTTTTTGCTACACGCTTCGGCGGGATTCAACCGTACAAATACTCTCTGGGTATGGAGGCGGCAATTAGTGATTAGCAGTCCCGGCTGGTCTTTCAGTATTATTCCTGAGTCAGGACCCGGTTCAATCACTTCAGGGAGCACGGCGGTTTCTAGGGAGCCGACGATCAGGAGAATGAGCAGCGGGGCCATCCTACCAGAAGAGATGCTCATGGTTAGATTTAGGGTATTTACGGTGAGTAGTTTAGACAAATTACAAATTTTTTCACGATACCCCCCTTTTAATAAAAGTTTCCTAGGGTAAACACTCTACAATAATTGACGATGAGGGACTAGGGTCTTGCACCCTGAGTGTCCTCAGTCTGGTTAGAAGCTCGTTGCCTGCTAAAGAGTGAGAGAAAAAGGGAAAAGGGATAGGAGAACTAAGGTGTGAGTAGAAGGTTGTAGTTGTTTGTTAACCAACACCCTTCCTGCCTTTGGTTCTGTTGTTTATGATCTAACACTAGCGTTAGTATCCCCTACAAGTCCCATGGGGGTTGTGTGCGGTCGGATTTGGTTGCGGTGGACCCATTTGAGTTCAGTACTGCCCCGAGCTTTGTTTATTTTGATCCTGTAAACAACGGGGGACAGTTTGTCTGTTATCTTATAGGGACCGGACCATCAGGGTAGGAATTTGCGGGCCAAATTCCCCCGTTTTTCGCGACCTTCCAACAGGTTGGACAAAGATGTAGTACCACACCTTGTCCCCTATTTGGAGTTCGTCGTGGGATGCTTTGTGATCATAGTACGCTTTGCGACCTTCTGCACTTTTTTCCAGTTTCTGCTGGGCAAAGGCGAAAGTGGCTTTGAGGTATTTCTGCAGATCCTCCATATACTGATGAGTGGTGTAGGCTATGGCTATGCTAGCTTCACCTGGCTGATATAACAGATGTAGAGGCAGAGTCATTTGTCTCCCTGTCATCAACTCAAAAGGTGAGACCCCGACCGCATCGTGTGGGGTCGCCCGTATGGCCATCAGTACAAGGGGTAGCTTGACATCCCAGTCTCGTTGGTTTGCTGCTAGGTACTTTTTCAGTATGCTAACAACAGTTCGGTTGGCTCGCTCTACCTGACCTGAGCTTTGAGGATGGTAGCTAATGTGAAGGCTGGCTTTTACGCCTAAGAGTTGCCAGAGCTGCTGCATGACCTCAGCTGTGAAATGTGTCCCTCTGTCAGAGTCGACATGGCTGGGTAGGCCAAACCGTGAGAAGACATGGTTCATCAGTAAGTATGCAGTGGTTAGCGCTGTGTCGTTCGATGCGGGGAGGCATTCTACCCATTTAGTGAATGCACATGTGACTGTGAGGAAGTACTTGTTACCTCTTACTGTTCGAGTGAGTGGTCCAACCCAGTCTATCTGGAGGTTTGACCAAGGGAAGGATAATCCCTTCTTTTGCAAGGGGGCTCTATGAAGAGGATTCGAGGGTTGAAATTGGCAACATACCAGACAGCCTTTAATGTAGTCAGCCACATCTTTTACCATGTGGGGCCAATATGCCACCTGCCTGAGCGCATGGTGTGTTGCTTTGACCCCTTTGTGTCCCGCAGATGGGGAGTCATGGGCGTGCATCAGCATCACCCCCCTGTGGCACTGAGGAACCACGAACATAGGTGAAGTGTGCGAGTCAGTGGCATGAACTAGCAAGCCTTTGACGACTTGGAGGGACGCTCTGGCGCCGTATAGGTCTTTAAGGCCTGGTATGGTGTCAAGATCCTGTGCTGTGATGGGATATGTAGATGGGTCAGAGACATGGCTAAGCATTTTAGAAATGGATGGGTCTCGAGCTTGGAGAGTAACTAAGTCAGCGTCCGAAAAAGCAGGGTTAATAGAGACAATGGTAGGTTTAGCATTGTCAGGCGACGCCTTCGTTACAGTTCGAGACCGTGTGACAGCTAGGACTTTGATGTCGGGTGGGTTTGGATAAAGGGAGGGATCGAATGTCCACGATGTGCCTTCGCGGGCCCCTTGTTTGGCTAAGCTGTCTGCTTGATCATTGAATTCTTTGTCATCTCCCGGGACTCGGAAGTGACCCTTCACTTTCTTCCAGTAGATCTGCAGGTCATGTGTGTCTACCAAGTGTTCGCATGCCGCGAAAAGCTCTTTGTGTTTAACTGGCTTTTTGTTTGACGTGGTGTAGTTGTTGGTTTTCCACAGTCTCAAATGGCATGTGAAGCTTAGGCGCGCGTAATTGGAGTCTGTGCAGATCACCAATGTTTTTACGATTTTCTGGACCGCGGACTGGATTGTGATGAGAATTCCTGCTATTTCAGCATATTGGGAGGACTGGGCACCCAATTTGAAACTTAGGGGTTCGTGAGGCCATCCGATTATTCCGATAATACCCACCCCTGCCATCAGGGTGTGTTCTCGGCGGAACGAACAACCATTTACATACGCAGTGACAAGGTCTTTGCATGTGTTAGGATCGAAATAGTGGTGGTTGGCCACGGTAGGTAAGAGGGTTTCTGGAGCTTGTGGCACTTGGGAAGGAATGTTTCCTTCGCATCGCCTGCAGGAAGCAAGGCCTGTGCCTAGGGGGCTCTTGTAGTTTTGTGCATAACGTACCTCTAAGTCAAAGCTTTGGAGAGCCATTAGCCAGGATGCTACTCGAGCGTTAGTTACTACACCCTCTCGAATTCGTTGGCTGTTTAGGAAAGTGACTGGCTGATGATGAGTTTCAACAATCACCTTCTGACCACCTAGGTAGTTGGAGAAATGTTTGACTGCCCACACTGTTGCTAGTAGTGCTTTTTCACAGTCACTGTATTTGTTTTCGGCAGCCAGCATAGTTTTACTAGCATAGGCTATGACACGTTTGTCTCTGTCGTGTAATTGATACAGACCGGAGCTGAGACAGTAGTCCGAGAACCCTACTTCTAGGTAGAATTCTTTGCTACTGTCAGGGTAGGCAAGGCATGGAGCCGTGCACAGTTTCGATTTCAGTGCCTGCATGGCGTGTTCCTGGGCTTCGCCCCAGGTGAACGGAGTATCCTTTTTCATAAAGTGGACGAGCTAGGTTCGCATAGTTCTCTATGAATTGTCGTGAGTAGTTGCATACTCCTAAGAAACTGCGGAGTTCCTTAAGATTGGTGGGTGCTGCGAGGTTTGTTACCCCTTGCACTCGACTCACTTGTGGTTCAACACCATCAGTGCTTACGAGCAGACCGACGTAATTCACTTTTGTTCTGCACCACTGACATTTGGAGAGTGATATTTTCGCACCTGCTGTTGTAAGCTGGTCAAGAACATGATCAATCTCATCAAGGTGTGCCTGTAGGGAGTGGTTACGCATGAGTATGCCGTCCACATATATGAGGGTGCCTCGCTCGCGGGCATCAGGGCATGCTTTGTTTAAGAAAATGTTAAACTCTGCGGGTGAGTTGGCATATCCAAAAGGGCACCGAGTGAATGTGTACTGTCGGTTTGTGAAAGTGAAAGCGAGCTTGTGTTGGTCTTCTGCTTGGATGGTCCAGAAGCCAGAGGCTACATCGATGGTGGAAAAGTATTTAGCGTTTCGGACCGAGGGAAGTTCTTGCTCCAATTGTGTCCAATCCACCACCGAGACAAGGGAACCTGTTGATTTAGTTTCTGATAGTCGATGGTTAAGCGCCATTTACCATTTGGTTTTATAACGGGCCATAATGGTGCCTAATATGTGCTGTTGCAGGGTTGAATTATGCCCTTTTCCAGCAAGTCATCAATGATTTGTTGTACCGGTTCGTAGGATGCCAACGGAATTTTGTATTGGCGGACAAACGTGGGTGGTGCTCCTGGACGAGTGGGAATGCGCACTGAATGAATGTCAGTGAGACCACAGTCCGTTGAATCTTTGGAAAAAGATTTTTGATATTTAAGGAGCACTTCACAGAGTTTCTCACATTCTTCTTTGCTTTGGAGGGCGTCGGCCTCCTTTAGAACTTGTTCGACTTGGATACGGAATTCAGAGTCAGATAGTTCTTTTGAAGTACGTGAATTTGAAGTGTTTGCTCCCGCTTCGGGAGGAGGAGGTGGTTCCTGGGAGGATTCCGGGAATGAATCTAAAGAAAGAACCATGATCGTCATTTGATTGTCGTCAGTGAGATCTATCCTGCAAATGGCGTCTTTACTCATGTCCAGAGCTGAGAAGAGAGCAACAGCTCGTGTCGGATGAGTGTAGAACACCTTTGATTCTGGATGATCAAGAAGCAGGGATTCAGGCATTGGTCCTATGATAGGGATTCGCAACTCGAAGTCATGGAATTTCGTACTGACTAACCAACCCAGAGGAGATGAGTGAGGGATTGTCAAGGGTTGAGTGGTTTCGTTTCGTACAAATAGATAGGTGGATCTTGCTCGTGTTTCCACCAAAGGTGTGGCTTCGAGGGTGAGGCCTAGTTCGAAGAACTGAGGTGATGGTTGGAAAAGTGCATGCGCGTGGCTTAAGTGTTGGCCAGGTCGCATGACTAAGCGAATGGGTACATTTGCGGTGTTCGCAGGTACCACAAGTGAACCTTGGTTAGTGACCTGACATACCTCGGGAATAGTTTGTCCTGAGCCTAGGTTGCTGAGATCTGAGGACCAGGTTTCCATTGAAACATCAGTCAAGGACCACAGCACACTATTGAGGGTGTCTACGTGGACGTCGAGGCGCACCAAGAAGTCACTTCCAATATAAGCATCGTGCGGCAAGTTAGGGACGACCAAGAAATAATGGGTGAGTACCCTTTTGTTCTACTGGATAGTTAAAGCACAAATTCCATCAGACATTACTTTCGATGTCGGGTTAAGAGGAAAACGACAAGGACTGCTCACCAAAGGAATATTTGGTTGAGTGAGGCGCAGAGTGTTAAAGAGGGTTTGGCTTATGGAGGACTTGTCAGTCCACAGAGCCAGAACTGCATTGTCCACATGATAGTCCTGCATTGTGAGACCATTCACGATGGGAAGGCCGGGAGCGTCTGTTGTGGACGGCTGTGTGAAAGTGCACAGGAATGTGTTCCGTTGTTCTAACATGGCACTAGGGAGCCAGGGAGAGACTGCTGTCTCTGGTGTGGCCGCCATGGGCTCAGTTTCCTCTTCCTTGAAGTGAGGGATCTGACTTGGTGGATCTCCTATTGATTCTGGCCGGATTTCGAGACGGAAACACTGAGCTTCCCGGTGGTGTGGGGTGCAGATGGGTAAAGGCTCACGCACTTGTGCCCAGATCTTTGACCTTTTGAAGTCAATCAGTGGCTCGAAGCGATTAAGGAGATCTTTGCCGATGAGGAAGGGAATTGTTTCGAGAGGAGACACATGGACTGGATGCACTAAAGTCATTGGTCCGATGGCTAAGTGTATTAGTGCCATAGATTGGATAGTAAGGCCTGCATGTGAATACGGCTGAATTTTAAGAGAACAGTTTTGGAGCTGTATCTCGCGATTTTCACGCCGCGCAATGGCTCGAACCTGGTGGAACAAGTCGGAAGACATGAGCGTGACATCTGATGCAGTGTCCAACAGGGCCTCATGTACTAGCCTTCTCTCCACAATGGTGGACAAATAGAATTTGCGTGCAACCCCTTTCTCAGTTAAGTGTCCCATGAATTGTCGGACGGGTGTGTCGCCTTCAATGACTGAAGGGTCATTTGGCGTTAAACCTTCTTTACCGTCTAACTGAACAACCAAAACAGCACTGGAGGGTGGTTGCGAATCACACCCCTGTATCATTGGGTCTTCAGTATTTGTTTGGGTCACGAGGAGATTGCACGGTGCGCTAGAAGACAGAGCTTTGCTTGTCACTTCTCCTACATAACTCTCTAACATTTCTGGGGTGTTAAAGGATGGCTTTGGGCTAGCATTGCAAGCATTCGGCGGATGTCCTCTAACTCCTTAGAGCTGAATTCCTTGCCTTTAAGCTTGTCTTTGGTGTGATTTTCTTTATATTGATACCAGTATTTCTCTTTCTTTTGTCTATTAGAATCAGAAAGCTGGTTCTGAGCTGTTCGCTCATATCCCTTATGGGGATGTGATGGTTTTCCACGGCCCGCACCGCGGTTTTCTGCAGGGTAATAGTCACGACCATACCCAGCCCTGTCCCGAGGGTTCCAGAAATCTTTGTCGTGATTTCTGTCTGGCCTGCGAGGAGGGTAGCGCTTGTATTGGTGTGAGGGCGGATGAGGTTTCGGGCCCTCACTAGTCCACGGAGTCGGGGAAGGGTCCAGGGCGGATCTTGGTGGATCGACCGGGGTGGCACCTTCCAACTCTAAATGTGGGGAGCTGGAGTCGACATTAAAGACTTGGGGTGTTTCGGACCGCCTGTTGGGAATTTGTTGGGATTTTAGGAAACCTCTGAGTGCTAAATCACGCAGCTGCCTGCTAGACAGGGTGCGAGGGCAAGCTGAGACTCCCAACTGATGACTGGTGTGGGGATGTAGGTTTTGGATAAATAGTGATTTGAAATTTAACTCTTCCTCCATTCCGGAGTCATTCCTAGGTCCGAAGTACGCCTGTCTGAGTCGGTTATAATATTGCTGAGGGGATTCCTGGCGTTGCTGTTTTATGTTCAAAGCAGCAGCCAGTCCGGTCTGACAGGTGATTGGAGAATTCTTCCTCCAATGCTTGGCACAGCACATCATATCGCGCTTTTACATAGTCTGGCTGACATTCAATGAAGTTACTGACGTCTCGGTCGGAGGTCAGTTTAATCACATATAGTCTGTCATCTATGGTGATCCCGGGGAACCTTTGGAGGTAGAAGTCAATATCTTTTAGGTAGGAAAAGATATCATTAGAACCGTCAGGCTTGGGATCAAAGCGGGTTATATTACGCGCGATTTTATCTAGGTCCTTGTATGAGGGACCGTGAGAGGGTAAAGGCTGAGGGGACCAGACACTGGGTTGCAGTGCTCTGGGTCTAGCAGGGCGTTGTAAGGGACGGCTGACAGGAGACACAGGGGAAGGTGAAATACCCGTTGATACCAGAGGAGGTGCTGCAGCAGCTCTAAAGTTTACGGTCCCTGAGTCTGGTTCCTGATCCTCACTATCTTCCTGCTGGCCTTGTCTTTCTGTAGCGGCACTAGGTAGCACATCAGGTGTGACCTGGGGCAGTGTGTTCCCTTCAGCTATTTCGCTTTGAAGTTGCCTTAACTCTGCCTCTACCTTTGCTCGCTGTCGCTGTGATACCTCAAGCTCACGTTCGCTGGCTCTGAGCTGTACTACAGCGAGGAGGGCTATTTCACCTAATGCCTCCGTTAGGGATTTGCCCTTGACCATGTGGGTTAAGTGGTTCTGTATCCACTTAGCCACCATGTTGTCACGACCGACCAGGGAGGTCTTCTGCACAGTCTCTGCGAATCCAGGCATCACATCACTGGTGATGCTGGTCAGAACAGAGAATGCCTCCTCCCACAAACCTTCTACATATACTTCCGAAGAAAAAGTCCCTTCTGCCATGTTAGCTGTGTTTTTAACTGTGAGGTGTAACTTACTTCTATTTAGTTCGGATTAATTCTGTTAATCCCTTTCCTAACTAAATCGAACTAACTTCACCTGTGCCGCGTGCTCTAAGAGTAACTGCTAGTCGGAGTGGTGCTGGAGTTCACTTGTGGATCTCTAAGGGAGGTCTGTTAGTAGTAGAGGGTGGAGTGGAGGTTGCTATACGCAAGTGAGTACAAGAAGAGAGAAAAAAGAATTTTTATTAAAAAAATTTTTTTTTCAATAATTAAAATTATTAAAAATTTTGAATCAAAGAATTGTCGAAAAATTTGGATTAAAGAATTTTAAAATTAAGTAAGATTTATTACTAGATATAATTTCCAATTAAGGAATTATGAAAGTGAAAGAATTTTCCGAATTAAAGAATTATTAAGAACAGCTAAATTAAAAGACTCTCTCTTTTAACTGCGTTTGGGATCTGGTATCGAATTAGAGTGTCAATCTCTAATTACTGCACACTGTCTGCTATAGTTGTATCAACTTATTATGCTTCCAAGCCTTTACTTGTAATTATTCAGATGTGCAGAGTTTAGAGACAGCCACTAGAGCTGTAATACCAGGTCTTACCACTAGAGGTCTACCAAGTTTCTCCACTAGAGGGTACTGAAGGTAAGTCTGAATGGCAACAGCAAGCTTCAGTATTTAAGTTGAACTTAAATTGTAATACCAGACTGGGACACCAGAGGGCGACAAGCAAGTTATAATGCAATAGCAGCAATGGACACCAGTCGGCGCTGGTGGGAATCCCAATAAACACGGCACGAGCATACACAATATAACACAAATGGGAATTTCCACTGTAGCGGGAAGTTTTAATACTAGAGGGCGTTATCAGATTAAAATCTAAAATGGGATAAAGATTTTAAACGCTCAGATACTTTATCAAAAATAAAAATTTAAATTTAAAAGGGGAACAGAGATTTTACACTAAGGTACTTTAAAAGAATTTCATCTGTAATGACACTTTTTAAACACCAGAGGGCTGCTAAACACTTATGTTGTCTCGGCGGACAACCTCCCAACCACTAGAGGGTGTACGGGAATCAAACGTCAAGGGTAGCACCACACTTGACCACAAGGAGGAGCACGGGAGGACACGCTTCAATAGACCTCTCATAACACAAGCCGTATCTTCGGCTGATTCTTTTAATAACCTCCCAATCGCCTAGCGCGCGATCTCGTTATTAACGCTGGTAGCGACCCAGTTTAAAACGAACGGAGGTGTTCGGTTCGGTGGTCTCACTTCGCCGGAATTTCGCGGCGGGAGGTCGAATCCGACGGCAAAGTCTTACAGCGGAATTTCGCGCAGTTAGACGTGCCCAGGCCTCAATTTAATGCATGCAAAATGGCGCCGAGCCGCGCTCTTTCAAAAACAACCAAGCTTATTTTTCTAAACGGTATATACCACAACAGTTTTTCAAAAGTAACAAACACAACACGAAATTGCCCACATCAAGCTTTGAATCTCAATCGTTATTCAGCAACACAAACAGCGGAAAGTATTTAATAAACCCAAGTTGAGATTGTTTCAGTGTTTTGCAGTTTGTACATTAAAAAGCCTTTTTCCTGGCCTCGCGTGGGCGCCAAAATAAAATAAAAAGATATATAGCGTATGTTGGATTTTTAATCATACGCCACGATACCTCTGTGAATATATATTTAATATATATATTTATAATTTGTGTTTATAGCGTTGACCTTATTCAAACTCCTTTAATCTCTGATATTTGACTTAACGATATTAATTAAAGTTTATAATTGGCTTAAGCAATTAAAACGTTAATAATTAGTTTGAGAATGAATAATAATCACGCTAAGTGAGTACTTCAGGATTTTCAGGAAAATTAACAAAACAAAACTGCACACACTGTGATTTCAAATAATGAAAGTTTTATTAACAAAGAGAAGGATATTTACTTAACATAGCGTGATCTTTAAATCTCACGGCATCAAAGCAGGGGAAGCCGATTCGACTGCGGCAATACGCTAGGCACTCTAGCTTGTGACTAATGTGTTGCTAACTGAGGTTTAATTAATACAAAATTTATCAAGAAACTTAATTCAATTTTCAGCTCTGGACATGCGTAAGTTTAGCTTACTTTTCGTCGATTGTCTCCACTCGTTGTGTACAAAGGCTCTCTGAGGTCCTGGGAGTGATGGCGTCTTGTTTGATTTCGCGGTCTTGGAAGTTTCCAGGCTGAGTCAGCGTGGAGGTTTTCTTCGTCGGTTGAGTCGCCTCGGCGTACTCGGAGCGTGATGACGCCAGCGGCAGGATCCTCTGGCTCAGTGTCGTGAGTAGGAGGGTTCGACCATATGGACGTTTGGACGAAAGTTTCGCTGGTTACTGCGGATCCAGAACTGAAAATCGATTCAATAAGCTTACTTATTCTATGACATTCTGGTATCTCGGCGGTGTTTTCTTACTCTGGCCATGAATAAGTTCACCGGCTTTGATCAGTCGTGAGATTAAACTTAGATTGGGCGATAAAACATAAACAAGGTTAAAAGAAAAGAAAATATTCAAATCGCTCGACGCATTATTAAAGCTTCATACTTTCAGCTAATTCAAGACGTCTCTTGTGAGCTTTTGATGAAGTCTCTAAGATTTTTCTTTGTTTCGTCGGCGTGAAGAAGAGAGCGTCTCGCTTTGGAGAGGTTTGGACTGGAAGCGATGTTTTCTGCTGATCTCTTTGTTGTTTCGAAGCTTCTCGGAGTTCCTCTTGAACTTCTCGAATTGTTGAACTCCTTCTCCTTCTCCTTCTTCTGTGTGCTCTGCTTGAATTTTCTGTGTGTCCAGTTCGTCTCTTCGTTCGTTCTGTTCGTGTCGAGAGCTCTGTGTTTTTCAAAGCCAGCGCGGTCACGCCCTAATGGAAGGCGTTCTTTTCTGATTGGACGCGAGTTCAGGCTCACGTGACTGACTTCATGAGACAGGAAAGGGGGAGAGAGTAGGAGGGGGTTTGAATCAGTGATTCACAGAGACTGAACATAATTTTCGCGTATTGAAATTCCTTATACATTTTAGTAACATATAACAATGAGTATACTGGATTATTAATATCAAACATTTACATAAGATTTCATCCTGGGGTACGTTGTGTTTACGTCCCGTTTACAATAATACGTTAGAAAAACATTAATCCGTTTTCTCTAGTCGGAGACAGAACTTCTTTTCATGATAGAGACAATCAGCAATATACATCATTTCATTAGAAGGTGGGCATTCATCTGAGGGCATTGAAAGTGACATTAATACATTTGTTTATACACATTTAATCATAATTTGACTTCATTCCAGTCATTTGTTTTAGGCGACCCCGAGCGAGGCGTAGTTTCGCCAGTGTCCATTTGGGGTCGCTGTTGGTCCATGCCATGTTGGTCCAGTGCGGATGGATGAGTCACGGGGTTCAACCGAGGTCACTTTTGGTTTAACCATTTGCTGGTCCTGTTTAGTAGGCTCGAGATAAGGACGAGACATTTAGGTGCCATTGTCATAAAAGCGGGCCGTAAAAACTCTCTTATTTGTTCTAGGTTCCTGTTTCTCACAAGAGAGAAGGGGGTGTTGGGGCCATGTGTCACTTGAAAGTGTCCCTCTCTAGTCTTTGATGTTAGATCTTATGTGTGTGCGTGTTTGTGGGGGGTGTAGTGTCCTTGCACCCCTGCCGTTCGTGTCTTGGTCGCAGACGAAAGGTCCCCTTCAGACTGGAAAAGTTTTAATTCAAAACTTTTCATTTCTTCATCTTTCATTTTAATTTTTCATCCGTTATTCATATTCGGTCCATACTCCACTACACCTTATTCCTCTGTTTTTCCTTTTTAAGCAGTCCAAGCAGAGGCACAAATCTCTGCCATTCAATCTCTCTTCAGTCTCTTCAGGTGCAAGTCCCTACAAAGGCGTGAAATACACATGCATGTGTGTAAAGTGCTATAGTAAACAGGCAGATAAGCCATCCAGTCATTTCGTTCTGACTGAATGAAATGATTGGACGGGGTTTTTGAAGGAATGTGGCATATTTAGAAAATGGATCTTTTAATTCCATGCCGGAATTAAAAAACTCCAGGGTGTATTCCCGCCTTGCGCCCAAGTATTCCAGGTAGGCTCTGGACCCACCGTGACCCTGTATTGGATAAGCAGTTATAGATAATGAATGAATGAATCTTTTAATTCATTTTGTCAAGAAACAAAAACTGTTCACCTACTCCAGTTTAATTGCTGGGATAAATTAAAAGGATATGTATTGAACATTGAGTGTTACTAGGTAAAACGGAGGACTTCTCCTTGTAGACAACATTTCTGTCAGGAACGCTGAGTCGGACTGACGGAGGTGGACGCACACGCTAATAACACAGACCTTTATTTACAACAAAATAACAAAACAAACACAAACGGACTTGAGGGCAAACACGAAGCGAGGAAAGAACATGACTAGGAATTTGAACAAAACAAGATGACTAGGTATACAAACAAAACGAGAAACAGCATGACTAGGAATTATAACAAAATGACATGACTTGGAGTAGGAAACAAAACGACATGAGTTGTAAAAGGAACGAAACAAAATGAATGAATTAATTATCAGTATCATGTGTGGAGCTTGATTACCTCCTGTATCTCAAAGATGACAGTTTTAATTTGGACAGTTTTCTTATACAAAATAGATTACCTTAGCTCCACATTAACATCCCCTTAAAATTAATAGTGTTTACTTAATGTTTATTTTGACTGAAATAATTGAAGGCTGGAGACTCCAGTTGAACAGTAGTCTATAAGGTTTTTCTTCAAAGAAACATCATTCATTTTCCATTTTATCAGCTTCATTTAAAATTAAGTTCACTTTGTGGTTCTGTAATCTTAGATTGTGGTCCATCTGTTGCTCCTACTTTTAGTCCCCTTTCATTGCTTCAATGGCCAGGTTGAAAGGGAACTAAAACAAAAGAGCAGGTATTTGGGTGGTGGATCATTCTGGTGGTATGTTAAGATACGTTGCACTGGTATGAGTGGATCTGAAATGTTTTGCTGGAGATTTACCAGTTTTACTGCTGGATCAGGAATAGTCCACCAATCAAAAATATCCATCCAACATTGTGCATCATTGTGTAAGCTCTGATGAAGGACAATTCAAATTAATTTGTATAGTACTTCAACCTGATGATGTCAAAAAGCCACAAAAATGCAAAAATAAATACACAAAGTTAGAAGAACCAAGTCTTGCAAGTGGGGCCCATCCCTCTCTTGTCTAAAAAATTATAAACAAAGGTGGTTTAATTTAAAACTTCATAGGTTGAAATCTGCATAGGTAGCAGGTGCCTTTATTAAAGGTGTGTGCTCAATCAGTTCTATCAGAAATCCAAGATTTAG
The DNA here is from genome assembly GCF_029633855.1 of Hoplias malabaricus. Lineage (NCBI taxonomy): Eukaryota > Metazoa > Chordata > Actinopteri > Characiformes > Erythrinidae > Hoplias > Hoplias malabaricus. Next base: position 22,565,847 of record NC_089813.1, read on the forward strand.
TGCACTGGGATGGGAGATTCCACAGATATGAAGTTACAATTAGTGGAGTGGAGTGTATCAGATGCTGGAATTTAAGGGCAGATAATTGGCCAGAAAACAGGTGAGCAGAAGACCCCAATGGTCAGTATTCCATTAGAGTCAATCCGATCAGGAGGGTAGTCATTATCTAGCCAGAATGTAATACAGACACCCTGAAACTTTGCCATCCCCTGGCAACAAACCTAAAATGATCACATATGGTGGTAGGTTAGTTGTAAAGTTCTACACTAAACAAAGAGGTTTTCAGCTTAGTCCTAAAGACTGAGATTTTGAGTCCCTAACATTACCTAAAAGATTATTCCAGAGTTTGGAGGCTTTATATGAAAAAGCTCTTCCCTCTGCTTTTGAAGTCTTGGAATGACTAGACAACCAACAGCGTCCTGTGATGTAAAGTGTATGTGATGAAGTTGCATGGTTGAAAGAACTAGGCTGATACTATCCATTTTATTTTGTTTTAATAAGGACCACTGTATCCTGTTCTGTTCCTGGCTATTGCAGACAAGGTAAAATTGCAAGCCAATGAAGTATACAGAGTAGCAGATACACTGCAGCATAGAATTGTAGAACTACAAAGTGCCCCTGTATGGTAACATGAGTGATGAAACAAGGAAGTCATTTTAATTTTATGACTGATCTGTGTACAACATTCTCTGTCTCTCTCTGTAGGTTTGGTGTGTTTGAGATTCTGAGTAACAAAATGCGTGATGAGACTGGGAGATTGGACAGCACCCATGGTTTAATATGTGGCCTGGGAGCTGGGGTCATGGAAGCGGTTCTTGTTGTCTGCCCCATGGAAACAATAAAGGTAAAGTTGTCACTGTGATGTCTGAGCTATCAATAACTTTGCTGTTGTATACCACATATATCAGTTGGAAAATTTGCTAATAAGTATAATGTTAGGTTTCCAGGTGTCCAGAGCCCACCCAGAATCACTGGGAGAAAGGTGGAAACAGACTAGACAGGGCGCTTGTCCATCTCACTCACACATTCATAGTCACGCCTGTGACCACTCTTGAGTAGCAAATCCATTTACCCACATGTGATTTTGGACTGTGGGAAGAAACAAGAACATCTGGAAGAAACCCACACAGACACGGGAAAAACACACTAAACTCAAAGTTGGGCTTGAACCCACAACCCAGGACCAAAGGGACTGTGTCACAGTGATACTACCTGTTACACCACTGTGTCTTTCTTACATAGAATTAATAGAAAAATTTGTCAAAAAGATAATTATTGTTTTTAGGTGAATCATTTTTGGGCATTCATCATCTGTAAATGCTTAATCCTCTTTATTGTCATGGTAGGTCCTACAAGGAAACACTGGGGCACAAGGCAGGAACATACACTGGACTGTGCACCAGTCCTTCACAGGGCATTACACACTTGCACATTCACTCACATCTTTGGACAAATTTACACAGTCAATCAATCTAGCTACCTGTGTTTTTGGAATATTGGATGAAACTGGAGCACCCAGATGAAACCCACACAGCCCTCACCCTCACCAAACTCCTCTGTGACCTGAGGCTGGGTTTGAACCCACAACACCAGGACCCTGGAGCTGCATGGCAGCAACACTACCTGTTTTTCCAATGTGACACCATGCCTTTTTCTTCCACTCATTTCGCACAGTAAAACTCAACTTGATTCAGATGTCATTTTGTTACTTGTGGTGACTACACATAAAAGTAAATACATTTTAATTAAAGGAACAGTGTGTTAATTAACCCTATGAACCCTATGCATATAGCTATTAAAGATAAAAATACACAATGAAGATTTATTTAAGCTTTTTAGTTTATATTTATTAATCTAATGCATTATTATTTGATGTGAAACCAAAAAAAACCCCTTGAAAACCTATAAATCAATAATAGGAATATGTTTTTGCTGATGACTCAGTTTTCTGCCCAGAGACAGCATGAGATGACGTCATTTGAGTCAAAACGAAACTGAAAGTAAACGCCGTCTCTTTGTTCCTTCGCAGCGTCGTCTTTTTTGATAATAGCGATTATAATTACACCATTTCATGACGAATATGACACACAAATTTTGTAGGAGCACCTTGGTTTTTAGGTGTTTTTTCACACTGGATTACTCCCAGAGGCTTCACAGCACCGCGATGAGAGCGCTATTTTTAGAAAAGGTAGGATCTGCGCTTTCTAACGGTATACGGAGCTCACAGACGCATTCAGACATTCAAGACTTACAAAGCTGGTTATATAAGGTGTGTTCTACCCCGCTCATTGCGGGGTTAGAGTTGTTTAAAGGAAGATTTGGATTTTTTTTTTTTGCATTGTCTTCCTCGGGGTGTGAATTATACAATGACAATTGGGGTGGCAACTTTTTGTTCAGGTCATTACGGGAAACTAGTACAGCGTAGGCGTGTGCTTCAGTAAACTGAAGTCTTAAAGTCCTTAAAGAGTCTTGCTTGTTTACTGTAATGTCTGCAGTTTCATTGTTGATAAATCATTTACACCAGCTAATGTGTCACATACCACACAACAACCTTTGTAATCAGGGGTCACCAACAATATATTATAGAGCAAAATCGCCTAATGCTATTTGTTACTACCATACAAAATTTAGGCGTGTACCTTACTAACATTAAAGGCACAGGCCACCCAATAACCAAAATCTGTCAGCAGGTTTCTTGCCCTGAAAATGAAATTCATATACAGAATCTCTTCCCCAGGACCCATGTGTTAGTCACTGTAGCTTAGGCTTTTGTCCTGTCTCATCCATTCATACGGGGACCAATACTGCATCTACAATGTGAAATGTTAAGGGGAGAGTAATCACTAATCATTAATCTCTAATCTCTAGTGACGGGCATGCATTACATTGAGCTTGTAGTAGATGTTAAGTTCTTGATGAGTTTTATACATTTCTGCTTATGTTGTGCAGAAAATACAGTCCACATTAAATAAAAAATAAACCCTGGCTTCTTATTTGAATGTTCTGTCCTACCTTACAAGTGGAATGGTAAAATTGATCTAACATCTTCATGTGAGTGATTTACTGAAGGCAATATAGTGTCTTTTAAAAGCTATGTAGCTACTTACACATAATGCATTCTCTGGCTTGTGAAGGTGCTATCTTACACAATCCATGTGACCAAAAATATGCAAGGGGCAGGCAGAGGAGATGTAAAACTTATAAATGAATTGTATTTTCCATTGAAGGGGTGTTTGAAATTGTATTTCAAGATTCTTCCAGGCATGGATATAGCGAATTTATTGTAATATTTAAGGTTATAGGTAAGGAGGATATAAATAATAATATAAATAATATTGCCATCTGTTTATTCCAGAAGCTTTGCTGTTTCTTATTCAGCATTTCCCATTCTTGGCCAGGTTAAATTCATCCATGATCAGACCTCGGGCAATCCTAAATATCGTGGCTTCTTCCATGGAGTACGAGAAATAATCAGAAATCAAGGTACTATGTTAAAATATGTTTTTAAAATATGTTTTTATAATGCCCTCTACTGGTCAGAAGTGTTAGTGCAGAGCTCTCCACTGTTTCATGTTACATTAGTAATAAGTACCAGTTTCAGACTGGATCACACCTAAAGTGCTTTTAATCATGTCTGTTAAATTAGAAAGGTCATTAAGGCCAGTGGAAAAAGTGCTCATAATTTTTGTACCCTGGTTACCACCCCCAACACCTCCATCTCCTTCTCTCTCAGGGATTAGGGGAACATATCAAGGACTCACTGCAACAGTACTCAAACAGGGGTCCAATCAGTCCATCCGATTCTTTGTCATGACTTCACTGAAGAACTGGTATAGAGGTGGGTAAGGATATGTGTGATAAAACTCTGATTGCATTTGTAACTTAAACTGAAGCTACCATGGTCTACAACAAGGCAAAAAGATATCACAATATTTGAATATATATTTTTTTATTCTTGATATCCGTCATTATATTGTTTTTCTGAGTTTTAATATGTCAAATGGAGGCATTGCACAACTAGTCCCATGTTATTCACTGTTATCTATTAACTAGCATCTAAATTTGAATAGAGTGATTTTTAAATATTTTCACCTATTTTGGATTAAATAAAACCTGCAGTTCAGCACTGAAAATATCTACACAGAAAATAGGCATTAGTGGTTTTAAAGTTCAGTTGTGTTGCCTAAAGGTACATTACATTCTATTCTCCAGAGAGGTGAATATTTGTAATATTTCATTATAGAACTGTATAAAGTAAAAGAACATAATCTAAATCCTGGAAATTAATTGGGCATATGAAATCAATATTATAGAAAATGGTACAAATATATTCCATAATAAAAATTATTGTATATCTAACCTTGAGAGTACCACCACACTGAGAGTTTCTTGACAATTTACAATAAAGCTATGTAATATGATGTAATTTGTCACAATAATTTGAATATGTTGCCATTATTTTATACATTCCTAATAAAGTTTAATGTCATACATTATAAAAACAGTTCTTGAAATTCTAATGAAGGAATGTTATACAGGCTATAGAGAAAAAAAGTTGTTGTAGTACATAGTGTTTTCTAAAACACTTTTTGATGTGGACAAAACATCCACAAAGTATATATAATTACTGTATAATGGGATTTGTCCTTTTAAATGAGTTTGGACTCTGATTACAGGTCAAAATATTATTCCAATATTACAGTTATTTCATTTGTCTTTCCTCTTAGGCAATGACCCTAACAGGCCCATGAACCCTATAGTGACCGGTGTGTTTGGAGCTGTTGCTGGAGCTGCTAGTGTGTTTGGAAACACACCTCTAGATGTGATCAAGACCAGAATGCAGGCAAGTGCTCTAAAGATAATTGTGTTTGCCTGTTATGATGTATTTCTTCATTGGTTCATAACTGACCATTACTTGTGTATATTTTGTAGGGCTTGGAGGCTCATAAGTACAAGAGCACAGTCGACTGTGCTGTGCAGATCATGAAATATGAAGGACCAACTGCGTAAGTGTGTGTGTGTGTTGCTTGTGTATACACTTTATTTTCTCAGCACAAGAATATTACATCTGTATTAAATTGCATTCCTTTATTGCCATTGCAAGGATTCCCATTTATTTATATGTAGGCTGGGTATTTAACTGAAAAGAATAAAAGCAAAAATATCATAACAAATTTTGAATTCTGTAAAACTGAAAAATCTAAGGGATGAAATGGCTGGCTACCTAACTAATTAATTATTTGACCAATACATAAACTGCTAGTTTTAGGCCAGAGTGTTCCTTTAGTTAATTATTCTTTGAAATGCTGCCTTGTGGCATGTGACACTGTTTTGATTGTTCTCTCTTTTCTCTTAAATATTTATACAGTGTTTTGTTCAGTGCTATACATTTTTTAAGACTAAAGAAAGATCAAAGCATTTTTTCTTTTCTTGTGTGGTTTACCGCTGTCTGTAAACAAAGATGGCCCACTCAGAGTGGGGGGAAAGTGTGACAAGGTGTGATGAATGTGCTTTTATTGTTATCCGTGGCTGTGAAAACACAAACATACAATACACACTTTTCTAACCTTTAGGCAACAACTGCCCCGAACAACAGAAGGGATAACCACAATAGCTAAAACATGTCTGTGACCATTCCAGGCCTAATAAAAAGTGTGCATGCTAAACTTTTTACAATAGAAATGTTTATTGTGTTATTGCTGCTGCTCAAAGCATCAGTTACACTAAACCACAGCTAGACGTTGCAACAGCTCCTCAAAGAAAGCCACCTAAATTTATGTATCTCTGTGTTTAGGTTCTACAAGGGCACAATTCCTCGACTAGGCCGCGTATGTTTAGACGTAGCCATTGTCTTTATCATCTATGAAGAGGTGGTAAAGGTCCTTAACACAGCCTGGAAGACTGAGTAAGAAAACTAAAGAAGAGAGAACTTATCAGAGAGATGAAAATAAGGGTGGATGATGCAGTCATTGTGCCAAAAAAAGATGGAGGGTGTACAGGTGTTCATTTAAACTTGGCAGCATCAGTACATCTCTCTTTCTGTAGTTCCAATCTCAAAATATGTACACAAGTGTATTTTTCACATCAGTAGTGTAGCAATACTTAGTTACTGTACAAGTACTGTGGTGGATGTTTGTTTCAAAGAGAAACTCAAGCATTTTTCAACCTAATCCATAAAACTGTATCTGTATTGAGGGGTACTTTATTACAGGCAGTGTGTGTGTGTTAGTGTATTTCTCTCTCTATTTTTCTCCACACAGTTCATAGAGCTTAAGATAAATAAAAATGAAAAAAAAATGCATATATTTGTATAATGTAATTAAAAGAAGAATAAATAAATTATTATTATTATTATTATTAGTGTTATTAAATAACATTTAAAAGGAAACATGAGCTTTTCTTTTGATGTTGTATTTGAATATTATAATAAACTATTAAATAACAATAATAATAGTTGCACAGATACAGTTCTTCTCACACATCCCTATATTTAGTACAAATAAAAAAAAACATCAAGGAGATTAATATGGATTAATATAGAAAACAGGGTTTTTTTCCCTCCAATCAACCAAATAGGGTTAAGAATGGTAGGACTGCGAAATAGCTACTAAATATTTAATATTTTATTATGTATGAGAAATGCTCAAATTCGCCCATAATTCAACCATGTAACAGTTGAATTGAGGTTGAAAAATGCTTAAGTGCTTCTTTAGGTAAATTGTGCCAATCTGCCGAGGGTTCAATAGTAGATACATCATTTTAGCTGGTAATACCTAATCAGCATACTGTTCATTAACATCTTTCTCTCTAACATTTAAACTCACGCACCCAAACACATACTTGCATATATACCAAACAAACAAAGAAACTGTAGTGGCATTAATGTCCACTAATGTATATTTTTTAATAATAAAATATGGGGATTGTAGCAGTACTTGAATATTTCAAAACAGACATTTTGACTACAGGTCATCTACAGGTCATTCCACAAAATATGATTTACAGTTTTTTGTTTACTGAGTTTTAGATAGCAGAAACAGTGGCACTTTTTAATGAAATGTATTAACTTTTGGGGCCTTTGCTAATTTACATTGTTAACAACGTTGCTCTTTGCCAGTGGTGGACATTTGTATGTTTTAAATTATTAAATATGCCATATGCCAGTTTGTTTACTTGAAGAAAACTTGAGTTACATTAAAAGCTAAAGTGTAAATTTATAAATGAAATGTCATTAGTGAACTAACAATGATGTTTTCATCAGCATATTAGCTTTTTCCACCATTGTAATTTATTCTGTCACGGTTGCTTTGCTTTTGTAACCCTTTTTTTAAATCGATTTTTAATATATTTTGTTTTTATTTTTGTCTTTTGTTGCACATGTGCCTTTCTACCTGCATTCTACCTGATTTTGAAAGAATATCATAACTGCTCTTTGATCTGCCTGTTATATTCTTTGGTGAATCCTTCTAAGCCTTGTCTGTTATCCTTGGCTATGTGCAATATTCCATAAGTATATATGCCTACTTTTATTTAAAACTGAGTTTTGGAACTGAGCATTGTCAAATTTTGTCACTGAAACTGATATATTTACAAGGAAACATCAGGTCTTATTTTGATGCAACATGTCACTCTGGCTGCATGTCCAAGAACACTGTATAA